>NC_071093.1:26789392-26971892 GCF_027358695.1 Spea bombifrons
AAGGAGGCACGGAGAGAGGGAGAGAGACTAGTTCTTCACTTGAGAATCCTGCTCAATTAAAATCATGACTTGCTGGCAGCTTTTATGTTGACTGTATGCAAAGTAATGCTAAAGCTCCTCCTAGTGGAGATTTGTAGATCTACAGGATCATACTGCCCACTATTAAATCTCCAAAAGTTGCTATACTAGCAATAGTAAAAACACATACTATGTATTCAGGCAGAAAGGTAAAACTCCTGTCAATCCAACAATTAGGATAGGGTTTCTCTTTACAGCATGCTAGTTTAGATCCAATACAACAAAAAAAGAGTTTACATTACAAAGCAGACCTAGTGAACCAATTACCATATGTTGATTTGTGACACATTTTTGTTAGTTCATTACTATAACTGTTTCACAAAGAGGCCTTGAGTAAAATGCTAATGTCTGGGCTTTAGGATGGTTGACATATGCCACCACCGCCCCAGATATGGAGAACTCTTGCGGTGGTGCTGCAGCTAGTAAAATAAATAGCCTCTGATTTACCTAATCAGAACATTGTTGACAAAGCATTTTCATTTTAGATGTAATTTGAAAACTTGAACACATTTTTTACATTGATATCTATAATATCATCTTTAGATTTCCGAAGAGAGAATGCGCTTCCTCACTCTACCTCAAGGTCCAGGCTCAGTCTACTGCTTAACTCTCCTCCTGTGAAGTTCCTGACCAGTACAGAGTTCTTTACAGTTCTGCATTCAAACCCTGTAAGTAAACACATTTTGGAAGACTGAATTTAGTCAATAATCCCAGTTTGGTGTCCTTTTTTTTACAATAAAAATAGTAATGATTTTAATGGGAATACTTTCCTGCCACTGACTGGCTGCTTCAAGCAGCCAATCAGTGGCAACCATGGCAACCATGGAGGAGAAGGGCATCTTCTGCAGGATGGCTGCAAACTTTTAGTCAGGTAAGTGTTTCTTTTCCATTTTGCAAGGATGCATATTAAAGTACTCACAGTGTACTTTAATATGCCCATTCCTTTAAACGGGGTGTCAGGAACATTAGAATTTTGATGCTCATCTGCTAAATGTAAGTCTGTGCCATCATTCGTTTGCTCTCTGGATGCACAAATGGAGGTCAACAGACATTTTTTTATATATATATATATATATGTACCATGGCCATGTACCATTGATGTAACCATATTTCCCTTTTCCTTTCTCACATATTCGTTAAATATCTGTATCATTTTATCCTGCCGGTCCCCTAAATACCTTTTGATTGTAATGATGTCTTTTTGTGTGCTCAAAATCTCAGTTCCCAGCTGAAATGAAAGTATCATTTTTCTAGTCAGTTTCTAATCTGACCTCATTAAGCAGCTTTTTCTTTTTGCAGAATAGAAGAAACCCCTATCTCCTCTTTTGTACTGTCACACCTCCTATTATTATCTTGAGACTTATACAGGAGGATCATAAACATACATTTTATATGAAGTTGCTGCATGCATTCGTGAAAAAAAACAATGTTTTGCCCCACATATACATGTTTTTTAGTGAAACAAACTGGATTTATTGCACATGCACTTCTATAGAACCCTGCAGGTATCCATCTGGGACAGTGGCCACTAGCAGGCTAATGGGACATCGCACTAAAATAGCCGAGCTAAACAAGAGTTTTTTTTTTTTTTTAAAGAGGAACATTACATGGGTAGATTGGGGGCTTGTAGGATGACACATAAAGGAACAGATTTGTCAAAAATGGACATGATTGTTTCTTAAAGTAAACAAAGCCACTGTGTTAACTAAGGCGGCTTGTACTGTTAAGTGAGTCAGCGTTTGTTGAGCCAGAACACTTAAATTACAGTTCCTGGCAAGCCAAGGGTATAAAAGGGTTAATATTTTGTACCTTAGGATGAACTTAAGTTTTATTATTTAGTATGAGCCTCGTTTAATTGCATGACTTTGTAAAGGGCAACATGTGCTCTGTGTCTATACGTTCCCTGTTCATTATCTCATATTAACTATTGTAATTGTTCTTCCTGTTGCAGAGTGCCTATCGCATGTTTACTAATAACACTTGTTTGAAGCACATGATCACCAAAGTTCGACGAGACACACATCATTTTGAGCGTTATCAGCACAACCGAGATCTTGTAGCATTCCTGAATATATTTGCCAACAAGCAACTCGAGTTGCCAAGAGGCTGGGAAATGAAACATGATCATCAAAACAAGGTATAAATAACATTTCCATAAAAATTACTAAAGCTAAAAAAGGTCCCCAAGTAATACTTTTCTTTGTTTTTACCACCAATACATACAATACTGTATTTGCCGATTATAGGCTGCTCTTTTTTCTTAAAAGAAGTCTTTTTTTTTTTTAAAGACTTAAAGTGGGGGTGCAGCCTATAATCGGGGTGCTTAATTCATAACGCCTGACGCCCGGGACATGCAGTTCAGGGGCGTCGGGCAGGTGTTCTTTCTTTTTTATTTAGCCCTGCTGTGGATAAGCAGCAGGGTTAGGATCCAGATCCCCTGCAGCGCTGCAGGGGACCTGGATCCTCCTCCTCTCTGGCAGCCGGTGGATGCAATGCAGACAACCCCCAGTGCCGACATAACATGACCTTCCGGTGCTCCACCATAGAAGCCCGCAGGAAGTGCCAGCAGGAGGAGCAGCACTGCAGGAGAACTGGATAATCCTCTCTGGCAGCCGGTGAACATCTGTGCGATGCGCACAGACAACTTTCCCTGGTGCAGGCACTTCCGCCGGGGCTTATATGACGGAGCTCCAGCATAGGAGCCCTAGCGGAAGCGGCGAGGAGCGGCAGAGGTTGTCTACGTGCATTGTGTAGACATTCAGTGGCATATCTAGGGAGCAGAGTGGTATATATGGGGGGTATAAAGCATATAAGGGGGGCATGAAGCATATCTGGGTAGCTGAGTGGAATATCTAGAGGGGCATAAAGCATATCTAAGGGGCATAAAGCATTTCTGTGGGGGATAAAGCATATTTGGGGGGCAGAGTGGCATGTCTGGGGAGCAGAGGGGCACATCTATAAGTAAGGTGCATTATGAATTAAGGGGGGGACCGTAAAATGGTTTTCTGTTTGTACATAACATATGCTGACTAACTGCATAATAGAGATCAAAAATGTTAAATTACATGTATTACTGTTCATACTGTTTTACTATTCCACTAATGTGTATTTTTTCTTTAAAAATAAATGTTTCTTTATAATAGCACCAAACTTTAAGGGTGGGGCCTATAATTGAGCCAATACGGTATATCTCTATACGATAAAGAAAAATGGGCAAATTTATGGGCAAATTTATAAGCGGTAAAGCTCAAGTTTGTAATGGAGAAACTCTGAAGATTCTTATACTATGTAACACTTGGATTTAGCTTTCCCCAAATTGTACATTTTCCAGTTCATAGCATCAATTTTTATCAAGATACCAATGAAAGGATAATCATTCAATAAAAAAATATATAGATATTGAGTTCCCACTGCCATGTTATTAAATTGATCATTCTTGATATATGTCAAGGATGGTGAGTACTATAGCAATGCTTCTCATTGAAAAAAGCAAAGCATTATTTGCTTCATACTCCAAACGTCCAATGAACATATTGGAAAGATATTTAAAACTAAACCAGTCATCTTCTTAATCATGAATGCTGCATAACAGAAAGTTTCATGACCATAATTTTAATATAGGAATTGGCCGTAATTGAAATAGAGCTCCATACACATAATTCCCTTTCTTCATTGTTAAATTAAAATATTAATATTTATATTGAAAAACATATTCCCATTGGAAAGGACGTTTGTTTGTTGAAATGTACCATGGGAATTTGTTCCCTTTCTGGAGTTGTCATTGAACTTTCTCTCTTCCACCTTTTTTTCACTCTAGCCTTTTTTTGTTGACCACAACGCTCGAAGTACCACATTTATTGACCCACGTCTTCCATTACAAAGCAGCAGGCCAACCAGTGCACTGCTCCATCGGCAGCATTTAACAAGACAGCGCAGCCACAGTGCTGGGGAGGTTAGTTGACTGCAGAATAACCTGAAAATCTGATTTCTAAGTACTGATTTAATCATGCAAAAGAAAATCATAAATTCTTTCAATAAGAAAGAAAAAATAAATATGTTTATGCTTGTACAAATGACAAAATTATGATTTTTTTTTGTTTGTTTTTTAACAATCTCCATATGTGTCTTTACATTCTGCTATGTATTATGTATGCTACAGTAAATGGTTTAATCCAGCAGAATGAAAATACTGTATGTTCCAAACTTAAAATGACTTAATTATTCATAAGATGAACTAGATCATTTAGAACGGCTGGTAGATCATAATGCAATTGGCTGAAAAGAATAGAAATACTTCTGAATCAACTGTGCCGTTATCGTTAAAAATAAAGACATATGATTCATTATTTTGTCAGTTACTCGTTGAAGAAAGCTAAATAATACCATTCAGAATGATTTTCCATTGTGTCGATTTTCTCAAATACTCAGGTGGGAGAAGATGCACGTCATTCAGGGCCTCCGGTTTTGCCAAGACCATCTAGCACATTTAATACAGTTAGTAGGAGCCATTACCAAGATATGATGCCAGTTGGTATGTACTTTTGAATCTCATTTGTCTCTGTTACCAATTGATTCTGAAAAAAGCTATTTTCACTTGTGCTCTTACAGTAGCATGAATTTTTGTTTGTAAAAAATAATAGTAGTTTACTTGCAATCAGCACTGTGTTCCATAAGAACATACGGTATTATATTTATTTTGAAATCCTTTGAATCCTTACTGTTAAAACCGTAGATCATGATGTCTGTTTGCTGTATTTCCAGGTTACAATGAAAAAATAGTTGCATTCTTACGTCAGCCAAACATCTTTGAAATTCTCCAGGAACGTCAGCATGAACTCTGCAGGAACCATTCACTCAGGTAATTAGAGACATTCAGGTATCAGTTGCATTTATCCATTGTAATTGAAATTGACAATGATTGTCATTTTGGTAAAATGGCAGATGAAGATCTGCAGTTTGAAGAACCATCAAGCCTTTATTTAAATCATAATGTATAGTCCTAAGTAGCAAAATGCAGAAAGAAAGCACTCCCCTCTTGTTATTTTCTGGAGGGCGTTATGAACTTATAAAGAGTATAATATGTGGTACTGTACCAGAGTAGAATTGTTGAAATTGTATTTGCCAAACAGGGAGAAGATTCAGTTTATTCGAGCAGAAGGTCCCTCAGGACTGGTACGTCTATCTGGAGATGCAGACCTTGTCATTCTTTTAAGGTAACTAATGCAGATGTTTCGGCGTAAGAGCTTCTATTGCATGCAGGATGAAATAGAGAGTAATCCAGAGCCTTACCGATTTATGAATGGTAAGAGAGAGAAAGCAGTGTTTATACTTATTGGGTGTGGGGACTGAGTCTCTTACTTGTGGTAACTAGCTGGTACAATTTTGTAAAGCATTGATCTATTAAACCTAAAGCAAATGAGCCTGGGAATAGCTGTCTAAGATTGCAAAAGAACTTCAGTATTGCTTAACACTCAACAATCAATGGCATATTAATTTGCCAAACTGCACAGGGATCAGAAAGTTGGACAGGTATGAAATATTGCCTTGTATGGAAATGTTTCATACGCATGTATAATGAAATGCCTTTGAGACCGGTTTTGAGCTATGCGTTTTTTGTACTGTACCTTAATCCATAATAACAACTGTGGTTGTTACAATTATGAAGCATAATGGAAACATTGCACTGTATAAACAAATTTAATCTTTAGGGTGGTTGGCTGATGCCCCTTCTGTCATAATGTTCTGTTGTAACTATTTATGAAACAGCTTTCAGTGATTAAGCAGTTGGCTCCTGTCTCTTTGTGCAAGTGAATACAAACATTTTGTCTTTAGTCTCAGTGAAGAAGTGCAGATACTGCATCTAGAACTGGCTACATACAGTACAGTAAATTTACTTTCATTTTCACCAGTCCAAAAGGGTTTAATTAGATGTGTACTGACCAGCTCATGTGCTTCTTTCACCAGCCTTTTTGAAGAAGAGATAATGTCCTACGTCCCACCGCATGCCTTACTTCATCCCAGCTACTGTCAGTCTCCACGTGGTTCCCCGGTGTCTTCTCCCCAAAATTCACCAGGTATAGTATACATTGCAAATATTTTGGTCCAATGTGTTTCATCTTGTCTTATATTATTTATTTCTACTTTTGATCAGGTAAAATAAAAAAGAAAAACATGTATTAAAGAGATTTTAAATGAATCTACAGTTTGTAGGGTAAATGATTAGATCTCTGCTTGTGTTTTTTGCAGGTACTCAGCGGGCCAATGCACGAGCACCAGCACCCTACAAACGGGATTTTGAGGCAAAGTTACGGAATTTTTATCGAAAGCTTGAAACGAAAGGTTACGGGCAGGGTCCTGGGAAATTAAAGTAAGTATTAAAAGCTGGGGATATGTTTTTGTTAGTTATCATCGCTTGTTCCATTTCCCTCAAGAAATGACCTGGAAGCTGCCTAGGAATTACTTATGTTTGACATAAATGGAAAACATAATATCAGTTATCACATGTTAAATATGAGCCTAACTGCTGCAAGAAATCTTTCCATGTTTATTCCATGTCCTGGATGTGGGTTATAGGGTTTTGGCTTTTTTTGCTCAATGTATTGGTTTGTCTTACTCTGTCTTTTCTGGTCTTGTCATTTTCTTTGCATATACTGTATATTGTAATAAGTGTTGGAGCGATAAAAATGAAACATAATAATAATGTTTTCATTTAATGTTATGCTTTTGTGGTTTTTTCAGTGTGCTTATTGCAATGGCCTTAAATCTGCTGATATGCAAGTACCAAAAAGTGATACTTAGGACTCCACCTTGGGAAAATATTATTTCCTAATGTAATGTTATTAAAATAACCTTGGCCCAACTATGCATGAGCTGTGGGAAGTAAGGGGGTAATTGGAAATTATTCCAGTCTTGATGCCCGAATAATTGTAATTTTAATACTATTTTGCTTTACTTCCTTTACTGACACCAACAGCAGCAAAGAAAGAGTTAATAAACGAAACATAAACAACCAATAGAAACACAGAATGATGCAGGTATATAAACCCTCAGCGAACCCCCATCTTCCTCTTGATCAGCTGCGAACCAGGAAAACCGGAACCAAGAACCGCTGCAATCCAATAACAGCGCAGCATCGAACCAGAACATGATCCGGAACAGAACATCAGACTCAGGGACTCTCCAACAGGGAAAAACACGTCCCTCAATCAATCAGCCAGACGAAGACCTCCAGGTGCAGAAATCACGCTGAAAGAAGAAGAGAAACACGTAACAGCACACCACATCGAAAATCCCAAAAAAAGGCAACCCACAGCGTAACAAAAATACCGCCAAGAGTAAACATAAATGCACCAAGGGTAAACAAAACGGCAAAAGGTAGGACAGAACCTAAACCCTAATACTTACCCAAGAAAAAAACAGAGCTAGAAAGGGAGGGCCGAGGAGGGAAAATAGTCGCCTCCTGTCTTTATTAAAATTACAATTATTCGGGCATCAAGACTAGAATAATTTCCAATTTTAAGGCAAGACAGGAGGCTTCCTATTTTGCAGTTTTAACGCTAGACACCAGAGCAACCGCCGCTGAAGACACAGGCCGAAAGTAAAAAGCCCGAAAGGTAGAGGCCCGAGACCAATCTGCCGAACGCAGAATGTCCCCCAAAGCCCCCCAGCACGAAGAGCGCCAGAAGCAGCCGCGCCCCTAACAGAATGGGCCCCAAAGGAGGGCGCAACCCCCGCCAAGGAGAGAAGCCAGCGAACCCACCTGGCCAACGTGGGAGAAGAAACCGCCCGAAACGGTTTCACATAGGAAATAAGGAGTTGAGAAACCTAAGGTGGACGGACAGGAGCCGTGCGAGCGAGATAAGAGCGGACGCACCTGGCTACGCACAGCAGGGGATCATCCGAGAAGTAAGGGTAAGAAACGGAGGAGGATAAGGACTTAGTCCTCCGAAAAACCCGGAAGAGAACACCATCGGGAGAAAAAGAAACGTGGTGGGAGTCAAACGCCCGAACATCAGACACCCTGCGAAACGATAGGAGACAGAGAAGAGTGGTGAGTTTAGCCGACAACTGTCGAAGAGAAAGGGAGTCATTATCCGGCCAGTTCCGGAGGAAGTCCAGAACCACGGCCACGTCCCATAGAGAGTCATATCGAGGAGCCGGAGGCCGGGAGAGACGAACACCCCGCAAGAGACGGCAAACCAGGGGAGCCCTACCTACGGGCTCGCCTGAAAAACCAACATGACCGAAGGAGATGGCAGACCGAAAAACGTTGATCATGCGGTAAGATTTACCCGCCATAAATAATTCAGCCAAAAAATTCAGAACGCAGTCTAAAGAGGCCGAATGGGGATCCACACGCCGTCCCAGGCACCAAGAAGCCCAGCCTCGCCAAGCCGTCCCGTAAGACTTTCGGGTACCTGGAGCCCAAGATTCGCGGAGCAGGGACTGAGCTGCCTCCGATAGACCCGCGCCTGAGCCGGGTCCCCCGAGATCGTCCAAGCCACGAGGAGCAGACGACCCTCCAGAACCAGAGGGTGATGTTGGCCTTCCGGGCCGACCAGGAGAGATGGAAGGGAGGGGAGAGCCAATGGGTCGTGGATCGACATCTCCAGAAGAGCTGGGAACCACGGTTGCGAGTGCCAAAGAGGAGTCACCAGGACCAGAGAGGTCGCGGCTCGACGAAGGTGGAGTATAACTCGCGGAATTAGAGCGAAAGGTGGGAACGCGTAGGCACCGGAAACCGGCCAACGCTGAGAAAACGCGTCCGTCGCCTGTGCCTCCGGATCCGTAAGCCAGCTCAAAAAGGCCGCCGTTTGACGGTTTGTGCGGGACGCGAAGAGGTCCAGGTGCAACGGGCCCCTCAAGCACTGGAGCCTCTGAAAGACCTGGGGAAGAAGGCGCCAATCGCTCGCGTCCCTCCAGTGTCTGGAGAACCAGTCTGCCAGAAGGTTCTCCGAGCCCGGAAGATACTCCGCCTGCAAGGAGATATTGCGGGCCAGACAGAAGTCGAAGATCTCCTTCGTCACCTCGGTAAGGCGTTTGGAGCGCGCGCCCCCCAACCGGTTGATGTACCGGACCGCAGAGACATTGTCCATGCGGAGAAGAAGGCAACAGTTCGATCGATCCTTGGCCAAGCTTTTGGTCGCAAAGGAGCCCGCGATCAGTTCCAGACAATTGATGTGGAGAGATGCCCCTGGAGCGAAAAAGAGCCATAACTGGTTTGAGCAGTTTGGTAAAGCACCAAGGGGCTGAACTGAGACGCTTCCGCCCCAGCGAAATTGAAGGAAGCACCGGTGATCCGGGTGAATCGGAACGGACAAGTAAGCGTCCGTGAGGTCCAGTCTGGTGAACCAGTCGCCCTCTGTCATGAGATCTCGCAGGAGATGGATGCCCTCCATTTTGAAGTGGCGGTAGACCACAAAAGTGTTGAGGGCCCGAAGATTGATAACCGGGCGAAACTCTCCGGATCGCTTTCGAACCAGAAAGATCGAGCTGAGGAAACCGATGGGTCCCTGAGCCCGTTGGATAGCGCCCTTGTCGCGCAAGACGCGGAGTTCCCTTTCCACCAGGGCCTGATCGGACGCGGACCTGCGGCACGGAGGTGGACGGCGGGATTGCACGGGAGGACAGACAAAGACGATCTGAAAACCCTGGACCGTCTGGAGGATCCAGGGGTCTGAAGAAATCCACCCCCAATTGTGGGAAAAAAGGGATATCCTGCCCCCAACCCGAGGAGGGGAAGAAGGGTAAACAGAAATTTGACTTACCGATCCCGGAGCGTCCTCTGGAGTAAGCGGAAGCGCCTCTGCCTCTTGAACCACCTCGTTGGACAAATGGCCTCTGCTGGAAAGGGTTCCGGTAGGACGAGTGGCCCTGGTAAAACGAACGGGAGCCTTGAAACGACGAACGGCTGGCGACCCGGCCCCGCGGTCGTCCAGCCCTGCCGGAAAAACGAGGTCCGGCTTGGAAAACTTTGCGCATAGACAGCTTGGCTTTGTTCCAAGAAGTCAGGAGAGATACGTGCCGGTTCAACTCCTTCACAAAGGCATCCCCAAAGAGCAGACCATTCGCGGCCGCGCCCAGATCCGTGGCGCTGAGCTCCGCCAGGCGAGGGTCCATACGAAGCAAGGCTGCTTTACGTCTTTCCGTCGCGATGGCGACATTGGCATTGCCTAAGAGACATACCACTCGAAGAGCCCAGTCTCTAATGGTCTGAGGGTCCAGAGGAGCGGTCTGGAGAAAAGCTTTGTCCGTCAAAGACAGGATCTGGGTAACCGAACCGAGCAGGTCCAACAATTTGTCTTGGGCCGATTTTAAGCCCTGTTCCAGGCCCTTTCTAGGGTCTCTCTTGTTCGCCGCCAACAAAGCGACCACTTTGGGGTCGAATTCCGGAGTAAGTGGCACTTTGTCCGGTATGGTAGGGCATGGGCATTCGGCCCTGAGTTTGTTGCGAACCTCCTTGGGAAGGGGTTTACGCAACCATTTGTGAATATAGAGGGCGATATGTTCGGGCGGAGCCCATTCGGTGGCCCTAGGATGACGCATTGGAATTGGGGTCGAAAAGGGAGGATCCAGTAGGATCCAGGACCGGCAGATCCTTGACCGAAGACGCCATATGTTGTGAGATGGAAGCGCCAGAGGTGTGCTGGAGGTCGGTCAGCTGGGGCTCATCCACCAGGTACTCACAGATGAAACGTGAGTCTAGATCTCTGGACGAACCCAGATTCAGTGAGGCATCAGATTCATTGGAAGAATCAGCCCGCCATTCATCCACAATAGATAACGGCTCCTTCAGCGAACTGTCCTCGCCAGGAAGCCGGCGGCCGGAGGTATGAGGAGCCTCAGAAAGTTTAAGACCCTTGGCGGGGGCTTTGCCTTTACCAGCGGACACGCTGCTGCCCTTCCAGGGGCGTTTAACAGCGGCCTGTTCCTCGTCTGATTTATCAGAGTCGGAGTCCGAGGGAACCGTGACCGGATTAGAGGGCGCAGGAGTTGGCCCTTGAGGGAAGTTAGCTGCCATTTTTGCCATGAAGGCATCCATGGAGGTGGAGAATTTAGTCTCCAACCAGGCCATAAAGGTCTCATGTGAAGGAAGATTATCCTGAGACATGGTAAGCAAGCAGCAAGACCGACCAGCAAACAGGGAGGAAAAAACCTGTATGTTACACAGGAACTCAAGAGAAGAAAAAATATATATATAAATATGTCCCAGGGGCTCAGCCTGGTAATAGAAATAGTGATATAATTCACAGGGGCTCAGCCTGGAAACAGTGGTAGTACTAGCCAGCACAGGCGCACAGTCAGAAGAGTTCCAAAATATATATATATACCTCTCAGGGGCTCAGCCTGAGGATGGTAGCGATCAATATGAGGTCTGTAGAAGTAGAGCTCTCCCTGATTCCACCGATATAAAGTAGGAGAAAAAACGCTACACGCCGGCAGGATCGCAAGATAAACTGAGAAAGCCGGGGAAAACAAAATGGCGACTAGACCACGCGGAAATAGCAAAAAACGCGAGATCCGGACGCCAAACGCAAGATGGCCGCCGAGAACAGAGGCAAAGAAAACCCAGAGACAGCCGGCAGCCGGGAAGAAACAAAAATGACGGAGAAACCAAGAGAAAAGAAAAACCGCCCTCCCGCGAAACGCGAGAGAAAAGCGGCGAAAACCGGAGACAGCAGCCGTCAGAAAAGAACTGGTTCTGACAGAAACAGGTAAGGTACGGGGAAGAGGAGAGAATCCCCCCGAAGGGGGGGGGGTTGGAGAAACACCGGGCGAGAGAGCCGGTCCCCACCAGAAAGGGGATAAACCTAGGAAGGAAAACGTCAAGTAGCAAATAATAAAAATCACACAGAGTAATAATATAAATCAGCACAGCTCAGAGAGAGGAGAAAGAAAACTCCCCAAAAATGTTAGACTGACCTGAACAGCCGTTGGTGAGCAGCAAAGAAAGAGGAAGATGGGGGTTCGCTGAGGGTTTATATACCTGCATCATTCTGTGTTTCTATTGGTTGTTTAGGTTTCGTTTATTAACTCTTTCTTTGCTGCTGTTGGTGTCAGTAAAGGAAGTAAAGCAAAATAGGAAGCCTCCTGTCTTGCCTTAAAATTGTCAGCTCTCCTTGGTTAATTCTGGTGATCAACATTTCATTTTTTAGTTATTTATTTTTAAGGTTTTTATTGCTTTATAAGGTTTGGGAGGGTTTTTTCATGCTCTTGCTAAATGCTCGGTAAAATGTAGTTGCATATTTTCACAGCATGAAAAATACTAAAAAAGGAAGCATACAACCTGAAAAAACATAAGATGCATACATATCAAGGTTCCCATGTTGCTGCCAGAAAAATAATGTCCAATAAGTACACGAAGCAAGAATTCAGTGCATACCCAGCGAATACCCTTTAAAAACCACTACCTAAGGAATAAATATTGGGGGATTCTGTCACACGATATAGCCCGCCACTACGTCAAAGTACCCCAAGCTTTTCACAGCATATGCATATTTTCTTCTATACATTCCAGACTTGATGTTAGCTGGATTCTATACATAGGTGCCAAGCTCATCTGTAACATAATTAAATAGCATTGGAGGTCCATCTGTAATGCATAGTTTGGTTGCTGAGACAAATTTCTTCTTACCACAGCTCTCGTGCAGTTTAAAACTGGTACAAAAGGAAAAGAGGGCCTTGCTCTTGCAAGTTTATAATCCAGTCAGTTCCAAGGTTTATTAAAACTCTTTGTCTCAGTCTGTAAAACCCAGGATGCCTGCAGTCACTATAATTATTGTAACGTTATTAATCCTTAGAATTTACTTTTAAAAGTAATAAGGGTTCCCATCAATGACTGAATAGATTTTTATTGTGGCTGATTGGATTGAATAACTATTTAGATTTTCCTGATGCTCTGTTTTACAGGTTAATTATACGGAGAGACCATTTACTGGAAGATGCCTTTAATCAAATTATGGGTTATTCAAGGAAAGATCTGCAGAAAAATAAACTCTATGTAACATTTGTTGGAGAAGAAGGGTAAGGTTACGTGTAAATGTTAAGTCAATCATTTGGGTTTTAGCATTAGGTGGATACTAAATGCTGATGGTCGAACTTGTTTTTGCCTCCATGGAATTATAGAAGCCAGGGTACTTTGGTCAGTCCAAAGTCTAATAATAATGGAACAGGAAGGATGGCAATCACATCTGCTCCAACTATATCCTGCAATATATGATAGGTTTATGGGTTTTTTCCAGCTTTTGGTTCTGTGTTAATTATAATAAACCTTCCGAATGAAGTTGATGACTTTTAGTGGAAAACCCTTCACAGTGTAAGATGCAGAGTAACGTAAGCTTTACAGAACTAAGAAGTCAATTTTTCATGTAAAATCATAAATATAAATTGCTTTGCTTAAATGCCTACACACATATGCTTTCGTACCTAGAAGTACTCTTCATTTTACATTTCCTAGTGCCGGTGGATAAAGTACCGCTTGCAGGAGAAACATTTGTGCAAAAAATATATTATACAAAAATGATGTTATTTTCAGAAATTTAGTAAACATACTTTTTTTTCCCTTTAAGGTTGGATTATAGCGGACCATCCAGGGAGTTTTTTTTTCTTGTCTCTAGAGAACTGTTCAACCCATACTATGGTTTATTTGAATACTCTGCAAATGACACCTATACTGTACAAATAAGCCCAATGTCTGCTTTTGTAGACAATCATCATGAATGGTAAGAGGATTTTTATTTTTAAAGTGTATGGCTACTACTATATTAATGGTACAAAAACTGGAAATGTTTTCATGGGGCATCTCTTAGAGAACACATAAATAATTAATGTGAACTATGTTAGAAAAATGTTTTGGTGAAGCAAACACGACATTTAGATTTTAATTTCACATTATCAAAAACTTAATTTCAATCTTCATTTCACATTGTCAAATATTTCGGCAGAATTAAATTTGAAGGTGAAGTATTGGTTAAAGTATAAAAACGATGTAAAATGCAATTCTATGGGTTGCCTGCGCTTTTGCCATTTCCTGTGTGATCAGCGTTATCCTAATGGTTATAATTTAAAAATGCAGACACCAGCTACCTGCCAAGCAAGTAGTCACCGTATGATGGATAGTGTGTTACATAATTTGATGTTTCTTTGCAGGTTCAGATTTAGTGGTCGTATCCTTGGACTTGCACTTATACATCAGTACTTACTGGATGCCTTCTTTACACGCCCGTTTTATAAGGCTCTTCTAAGAATGTGAGTTTATGGTGTTTTTTAGCACTTTATTAAATATAGACTATTACATTGAAATTGCAATGTACTGTTATATTACATGGACGATTGAATCGCATTATCAGAGGATATCTAATATCTGATTTTGATGTGTGTAGGCAATGTACATAGTAAAAAAAATTAATATTAAATGTTTTCTTTCTTGTTTGGTTTCCTGTTAGACTCTGTGAATTGAGTGACTTGGAATACCTTGATGAGGAGTTCCACCAGAGCCTGCAGTGGATGAAGGACAATGATATTAATGATATTTTGGACCTTACATTCACTGTCAATGAAGAAGTATTTGGTCAAGTATGCAATTTCTTCCGTTATTGATCTAAAAATGTCAAAAACAAAAACAACTTGTTAATTTCATGTTTATATTGAAAGAAACATTCTCATGGTGATTGCCTTAGCTGAATACTTGGTTACTGTGCAAAAATGACCCATAATTCCTTCAAAAGCACACAACCATAAGTCATGCCGATTACTTCGTCAGTAGCTTTCCAATAACAGCCATAATAATAGGACTTTACATCTATATATACCTTCAATAAATACCCTGCCAAGATTCACTACTTTATCTTTTAATCTGTCATATCTGTATCATATTACATGGTGTGTTCTATGCACAAATAAATATGTTTGCTTATTTAATGTGCATATAAACAACAAAACTTAAACATGTCTGTGTGTATGTGAGCATGAATGTGTATGTGTGTGTTAAGATGAATCTGTGAAAGTTTTTGTATGTACGAGTATGACTGTGTAAGTGATTGTGAGTAAGCATAGCTGTGTATGTGTGTGAACATGTATGTGGAAGTGGTGTGAGATGGAGTGTGTGTTAGCCTGGGTGTGTATGTGCTTGTGTGTTAGCGTGGGTGTGTATACATAAGGTGTGAGAGGAAGTGTGCGTGTTATTGAGTGTATGTGTAAGCATGTGTATGTGTGATAGCATGTGTTAATTTGTGTGTGTTTACATATTTGTATTGGAGTGTATGTTGGAGGCGGGCAAGAGGCAAAGAAGGCACAGACAAGCTGTTTGGGGGTATTTTTGCCCCAGGACCCTCTGTTTTCTACTTACGCCCCTGTCAGTGCTGGTGCAAAGATTCTGTGCAAATTATTGGTGCTATGCTAACTAATAAAAATAATTTATTCCCTCGTAACTTAGATTACAGAGCGAGAGCTAAAGCCAGGTGGTGCCAACATCCCAGTCACAGAGAAAAATAAGAAAGAATATATTGAGAGGATGGTGAAGTGGAGGATTGAGAGGGGAGTTGTGCAGCAGACAGAAAGTCTAGTGAGGGGCTTTTATGAGGTAAATATGTTTTTCTTAAACCTCTATCAATTGGCATTGTAAGAATATTCCATTGTATCTGTCTATTCTTCAGCTAACAGTAAGGCCTAGGGCTAAAGGTCCAGGAGCGACATCCACCCTGCCGCATAATGATGGTGGAGCAGAGCCTATAAGTGGTGCATTTACCTATAGAGAAATACTGTACATCACTGATTTTTTGACCAGAAAGTCTTGTAAGGGTGGGTGAGAAAAGGGCGAATAAAGAAAATAATTTAGATATACTGGTTTCGACAGTATTTCAGTTTTGGTAAAATAGTGCTTTAAACTTGTTAAAATTACCAAAATCATTACATGGATTGAAAACCAAAAAGTAAATACGGTTTGGATGCATGTTTCCCTTTAGGGATTATTTAGTTATAATTAATGTGCTGGTTCAAAAATGCTGGCATTTAAACCTAGATCAATCAGTAATATACGTCATGCTTTATAAATGGCACAATAGTTTGCCTGCGTTTGCCCATTCCATGTTTAGAACATGGATTTTGTGTGATATATAGAGAAAAATTTTACTTGCCAAATCATATTACACTTTTACATCTGTCAGGTAGTAGATGCTCGTCTGGTGTCCGTTTTTGATGCAAGAGAACTTGAGTTGGTTATTGCAGGCACAGCTGAGATTGATCTAGGGGACTGGAGAATACACACGGAATACAGAGGAGGTATTTTTTATCTGTCTGCTTCTACTTGTCTGTATTGTCTACTAAGGCTCTGTGTCTTTACCTTGTGAGGTGAACACTTAATCACTAAGATTGATGATAATCCAAATTATCTTAAAAATACTTTTGTTTTTTTGTAAGCAAATTAATGCTTTAGATATAGATATATAGATATATACTGTATTTGCTTAATTATAAGACCATGATTATAAGACAACCCCCCAAATTTGAATATTAATTTGGGAAAAAAGCCTGAATATAAGACTACGCTATAGGAAAAAAGCTCTATTAGTAAATATTAATTCACATATAAACTATGTTTTCATATTTAATAAAAACTATGATTGAGAAAAAATATTTTTTTTATTTCCTTTTATTTGCCAATCTGCCCCCCAGATATACCTTATACCTCCCTATATGTCACTCTG
This sequence comes from Spea bombifrons, assembly GCF_027358695.1. Lineage (NCBI taxonomy): Eukaryota > Metazoa > Chordata > Amphibia > Anura > Pelobatidae > Spea > Spea bombifrons. Next base: position 26,806,174 of record NC_071093.1, read on the forward strand.
CCTCCCAGATATGCCTTTTAACCCCCTATTTGCCACTCTGCCTCCCAGATATCCCTTATACACTCTTTTTGAGGTCTGATTAGAAGACGACCTCGAATATAAGATGAGGGATATTTTTCAGAGCATTTGCTCTGAAAAAACCTAGTCTTAAAATCGAGCAAATACAGTATATATATATATATATATATATATATATATATATATATATATATATATACTAGGTTATAAGATAGCTTTGAGTGGACGCTCTTCACCATTTGTTTCTGTAAATGTAAATTGTTATGTGATGTACTACTTGTTATGTCTTATTTGGATGATTACTGGAATTACCATGAAGTCCCTTGCCTTAATAAAACAAATATATAATACTCCTTTCAAATGCCTAGTGTACTGTGAGTATACTTATTGTACAAAACACCATAAAGATAAGCACCAAAAAATCAAAACAATAGTGGTGGGTTTTATGGAAATGGAAGTTTTACTATATTTGATTTTACTTAGGTTACCATGACAACCACATTGTAATTCGATGGTTTTGGACTGCTGTTGAGAGGTTTAACAATGAGCAGCGTCTTCGTTTGTTACAGGTAAGAGAATTATGAATGTAATGTAACCCTTTGGTTTATATTATAGTATATTATTCTCAAACCTGGCAATCCCAGGTTTTATTGGGTTGTTATTGCTTGTTATAAGAATTGTGTTTTGTACTTATACATTAAAAAGCATATTGCAGTGACTAAAAAAATAAAGCAACTTCTGGTATCTACTGCATACTGTTTTTGTTGTATTATTTCAGGGGTTCATTTCATAAAAGGGGTGCAAATTCCAATAGCACGTCCCAGCCCTTGCAATACTGTGCATCTGACATAAGACGTGTTTGTCTAAAACAGGATAACATTATTCTAAAACTGTTTTTTGTCATTTAGAATGTGGTCAAAGATAAAACAAATTAGTGGTAGTGTTCCTTAACATTTTGTGGAAATGTCTATATGCATGGTTGTAAAGTTTCAGAAATGCTTTGTCTGTACAAGACACAATAATTATAGTGGTGTCACCAACAAAATGAGTAACTATAGAATGATCTTTGGGTGACTACCTACAGTAAAGTACATTATTTGATCCCCTGCTGATTTTGTACGTTTGCCCACTGACAAAGACATGATCAGTCTATAATTTTAATGGTAGGCTTATTTGAACAGCGAGAGACATAATAATAACAAAAAATCCAGAATAACACATTTCAAATAAGTTATAAATTGATTTGCATTTTACTCAGTGAAAAAAATATTTGATCCCTTATCAATCAGCAAGATGTCTGGATCCCAACTGTCTTTTATACAGGTAACAAGCTGAGATTAGTAGCACTCTCTTATAGGGAGTGCTCCTAATCTCAACTTGTTACCTATATAAAAGACACCTGTCCACAGAAGCAATCAATCAGATTCCAAACTCTCCACCATGTCCAAGACCAAAGAGCTGTCCAAAGATGTCAGGGACAAGATTGGAGACCTACACAAGGCTGGAATGGGCTACAAGACCATTGCCAAGCAGCTTGATGAGAAGGTGACAACAGTTGGTGCGATTATTCGCAAATGGAAGAAAAACAAAATAAAACTCAATCTCCCTCGGTCTGGGTCCATGCAAGATCTCACCTCCTGGCGTTTCAATGATGATGAGAACGGTGAGGAATCAGCCCAGAACTACACAGGAGGATCTTGTCAATGATCTTAAGGCAGCTGGGACTTTACTGGCCAAGAAAACAATTGGTAACACACTATGCCGTGAAGGAATGTGCAGCGCCCGCAAGGCTCAAGAAAGCAGATGTACAGGTCCGTCTGAAGTTTGCCAATAAACATCTGAATGATTCAGAGGAGAACTGGGTGAAAGTCTTGTGGTCAGATGATGTTGGTTCCGGTTGGTTCCTATTTGCAGGAAACACACACACACAGAAATTGGGGTGAAGTACAAAAGGGATAAACCAAAGGCAAAGTCAGGTCACAAGCAAAGGGTCAAGTGACATCTCCATGGCAAGCTGAGAATGCGCCCTCCTCCCTGCTGGCCCCCGCCGGCAGCGGAGGGGGCATGTTGCCACGGAGACCCTGCTCACTTCTCTGTCAGTGAGCAGGGGAGGAGACGCTGGGATTCATCTGCCTGTCGCTGGAACTTGGGAGCGGATGAGTACTTGGTTCGTGACAGATGAGACCAAAATCGAGCTAATTAGCATCAACTCAACTCGCCGTGTTTGGAGGAGGAGGAATGCTGCCTATGACCCCAAGAACACCATCCCCACCGTCAAACGTGGAAGTGTAAACATTATGCTTTGGGGGTATTTTTCTGCTAAGGGGACAGGATAACTTCACTGCGTTAAAGGGCCATGTACCGTCACATCTTGGGTGAGAACCTCTTTCATGGATGGGTATTCCAGCATGACAATGACCCAAAACACACAGCCAAGTTAATAAAGGAGTGGCTCAAGAAGAAGCACATTAAGGTCCTGGAGTTGGCCTAGCCAGTCTCCAGACCTTAATCACATAGAAAATCTGTGGATGTAGCTGAAGGTTCGAGTTGCCAAACGTCAGCTTCAAAACCTTAATGACTTGGAGAGGATCTGCAAAGAGGAGCGGGACAAAATCCCTCCTGAGATGTGTGCAAGCTGGTGGCTAACTACAAGAAACGTCTGACCTCTGTGATTGCCAACAAGGATTTTTGAGTAAAATGCAAATCAATTTATAACTTTTTTGAAATGCGTTTTTCTGGATTTCTTTGTTGTTATTATAGACTGATCACGTCTTTGTCAGTGGGCAGACGTACAAAATCAGCAGGGGATCAAATATTTTTTTTCCTTCACTGTAGACTGAAATATCCTTGAGAGTGATCACAAAATCAAATGACGCAAATGTAAAATTAAAAATGCTCAGTCTAAAATGGTTTCCCATTATGGAATAGCAGCTTGTAACCAGAACATACATAAACAATATGGTCCCATAACCCAAGAGGTTGCTTCACTTTTAGCTCATTACATGTTATTGGATAAATTAAACCATCAGTATCTCATATTTTGGCAGTTTGTTACCGGCACGTCTAGTATACCATACGAAGGATTTGCGTCTCTCAGGGGTAGCAATGGACCCAGAAGATTTTGTGTGGAAAAGTGGGGTAAAATTACAGCTCTTCCCAGGTAAGGTCATGTTAGTCTTGGATAGAGTCGTTTAGCATCATTGAAAGGAATACCATAAATCTTTTTATCTTTTTTGGGGCGGAAGCAGGAGTGTAAAATAGTGGGTGAGCAAAACATAGCTGAGATCAAAATTATTAGTTTTCAGATTTCAAATAATTTTATGTATGAATTGTCTTCTGATAAAACAAAGAGGTTAAATAATACCAAAAATATAAGATTTAACAGCTGTATTGTATATTCCTGTGATGTTGAAGGTCAACATCTGCACATAAGATGGATGATGGCTCTTAAATATAAAAATTACAAATGAGAATAATGGTGTTGGCAGAGTACAGTGTAACTTTAATAAGTTGTTTTTAGCTTGGTTTGTCCATAAAAGTTCATAGCTGATTCCATATGAAAATAACCTTTGTCATTATCTTTACAGAGCCCATACATGTTTTAACCGCCTTGATTTGCCACCATACCCATCATTTTCTATGCTATGTGAAAAACTTTTGACTGCTGTCGAGGAAACAAGTACCTTTGGTCTTGAGTAGAGTACTTGCTCTGGTTAAATTATTTGCCAAGCTACAAGGTGGTGCGGACTATTTCACAGTTTTCAAGTACAGATCTAGGAATTCCTTGATGATTCCAAAGTTCTAAGACATATTTTGGTGATTTTTTTAGTATTTAATTTGCAAGAACAGCAAAGAACAAAAAAAAAATTCTTCAATCAACAATTTCTGGATGCATTTCTAGTAAGATTCTGAAATCTGAAAAGTGGGACCTGTTTAGACTTTGATCTCAACACGTAACAGAAGAAAAAAGAATGCAATATGGAATCTGCCGCACAGGGAAAATAAACAGATACGCTGAAAAGTGCATTCCAACTGTGCATAATATTAAAGGTGCTTGCATGGTATGCACCCTAAGGTTATATCTTACATAGCAAACAGACCAAAATTAAGGGTCATAGTTACTTATGGACTCGGTAAAACCCTATGCATGTTTTTAATCTGTTTATTCATTTGGTGAAATCATTGTCATTATTATTCAGTTTAACACATGCAAATAAGATTGCATATAATATGTCTGAATATTTTACCCACATCATTGTTGCTGCTTTCTTCACATGTTTTTAAATGACACGGTTCTTTGCCAGCACTATAAATAATGGAATTGTATGTAATTAATTATTGATTTTATTTATTCTTTGCATCTAAAAGTTGCAATCCCTGACACACAATTTTGAAAATACATATCTGTATTGCTCATTGTTCTTTATTTTTTTTACACTATGTAAAGATTTTTTTATGATAAATCTCCATGGATATACAATGTTTTTTTAAAAAAATTATTGAGTATACAAAAACATCCACTTTAATCTCATATCAGTGAACTGGTTTGATTCAATTTTTGGAATGATTTCTTTAATGACAAGGGGGCAAATTAAAAAATAAGTAGGAGGTGTTTAAAATGTTAGCTTAAAAAGGGGGAAAAAAAGTGGTATTTGCACCTTATGCTTCACAAACCTGATGCGGCGCTTTACTTTGTACTTTACTTTGTACACAGGGTGTTTTACATAATTTTCAAGCTATTTTGCAAGTACAACATATTCCTAACTGACAAGCGGTCAATATGTCCCATCACAACATTTTTTATTATTATTTTAACCATAAAGTTAGCTTTTGCAATGTTGGCATTTCACAATTGGAAGAACCATAAATACTTTTCTGTCAGTTATTAAAACACTATAGTTGTAAGTATAGAGCTATGGTTTTATTTACATAATGGAAAAAAAGGTTTACAGAAAATGATTGTACATTCATTATGCAAAACATGAATTAACTTACTGTAATGGTTTTCTAGCTTCTAATGCATGAATGCCACAGAACATTAATATAATTTACCAACAAACACATTATTGTGAAAAAAACCCACAAAATTATTTTTATATGGAAACTGTCCAAATTACTATTCCTAATTAATGAGTTAGCCAACATAGTACAAACATGTTGCTTTCATGCTTGTATCTATTATGAAGCACTATCAATAAAGTGTTTCTTACAAAAATGAAAAAAAATATAATAATTTGGAAATATTATTACTTTATTATTCCGAATTTATTGGAAAATTAGCTACTGAATCTTAAGGCATATGGTCAACCTAAATAAATGACTGCCATAGTAATTCTTATATTAGAACTAGCATGTTGTCCCATCGTTAAAATAACACTGGCTGCCTAAAGCATTTGATTTGACCACTTTGTTCTGCATGGAGCAGATTTTGTTCAAGCAGATACATCTCTTAAAGGGGATGTATCCATTTTTTTTTCAGTGCTTGCTAGGAGCTGGACTATGTAAGTACTTGTTCTTTTATTTTTATTATAGAATTGGCATCTTTTATTTTTCTCATAGTCATCTTTTCTTTTTTTATTTTTAGCTTTTTTTCTCGTTTGGAAGAATTGCTTATTCGCACATAACAAGTTTATTTATGCGTGCTTCTTTGTAAGTGCAACATTTATTATTCACTAGTTTGAGTATCATCTTTGCCTAGGGTTATTTACACAGATCAGCCATCACATTATGACCACTGACAGGTGAAGTGAATAAAATTGCTAATCTTGTTTTCATGGTACCTGTCAGTGGGTGGGATATATTAGGCAGCAAGCGAACATTTCATCCTCAAAAGTTCATGTGTTAGAAGCAGGAAAAATTGGCAAGAGTAAGGATCTAGGCGACTTTAACAAGGGCCAAATTGTGATGGCTAGATGACTGGGTCAGAGCATCTTCAAAACTGCAGCTCTTGTGGGGTGTTCCCGGTCTGCAGTTGTCAGTACCAAAAGTGGTCCAAGGAAGGAAAAACGACAAACTGGCGACAGGGTCATGAGCAGCCAAGGCTCATTGATGCATGTGGGGGGTGAAGGCTGGCCTGTGTGGTCAAATCCAACAGATGAGCTATTGTAGCTCACATTTCAGAAAAATTTAATGCTGGTTCTGATAGAAAAGTGTCAGAACACACAGTGCATCACGGTTTCTTGTGGATGGGGCTGCGGCTAATTAGGGTGCCCATGCTGACCTCTGTCCACTGCCGAAAGCACCTACAATAGTCACATGAGCATGACAACTGGACCACTGAGAAATGGAAGAAGGTGGCCTGGTTTGATGAATTGAGTTTTGTTTTACATCACATGGATGGCCAGGTGTGTGTGCGTTGCTTACCTAGAACAGGTGGCGCTAGGATGCACTATGGGAAAAAGGGAAGCTGGTGGAGGCAGTGCGATGCTTTGGGCAATGTTCTGCTGGAAAACCTTGGGTCCTGCATTCAGAGCATGTAAACCCTTCCATGGACACAGTATTTCCTGATGGCATTGGGCACTTTCAGCAGGATAATGCGCCCTGCCAGAAAGCAAAACAACAACGAGTTCATGGTGTTGGCCTCTAAATTCCCCAGATCTCAAAGCAAGTCCGAACCCCACCTTGCAACTTACAGGATATAAAGGGTCTGCTGCTAACGTCTTGGTGTCAGATACCACAGAAGAGGTCTAGTGGAGTCCATGCCTCGTTGAAAAACTGAATTGGCCTGACAAACCCATGCATGGGTAGTATCACTATGGGGGAGAATGACCAGTTTTGGAAAAAAAACAAAATAAGCAAAAAACAAAAAAAAACCTGTGTATTTCTAAACTAGGAAATATTAGTCTATTTAGCCATTTTTCATTAGCTTTTTGTAGATGAGTAAAAGAGTTTTCAAATAAAAGGTAGAAAAAGTCTTTTACCATATTTTATATATTTTTGATAGTAAGTTAGATAGGATCAAAATAATGGTATCCAAAGAAAGCCCTTGTCCTGAAAAAAATAATTTCTGTGGGTATACTAAATAAGAAGAAAAGTACAGCTAAAAAGCATTACCACAGCCATTGTCATGAAGGGTAAAGCGATACAGGGGAAGTCTCAGCCTCTCTGTCCTTACTACTGATGTGACCTCATATCTCAACACACCACGTTGTAATGACGCGCTGGGCTGAAATGAAATTCAGAGGTGGTACCGGCTTTGCAGAGTCCTCCATAGTGTCCTGTTCTGTGATCTCCCTTTTAACTGGCCCATTGAACAGTGGCGCTTCAGGGAGCCTGATAATACATGAAGGCGATTGGCTCTCTGTTATACATCAGAGGGGCTGGCCTATAACTAGTCAGCATAGACCAGATTACACCACTGAGCATCACATTAGATATAGTGATGGGAAGTTCGGATCATTAAAGTGAATCGGATCATTTCGTTCACTGAAATGATCCGATTCATGATCCGGATCTTCGGATCACTCAGTGTGCCTGCACGGAGTTACTGTTTTCCAGTAACTCCGTGCAGGCACACTAACGATTGAGAGTCGTTCAAAGATTCGGATCTTACAGGGATCCGAATCTAATAGTGATCCGGATCATTGTAAGATGATTCTAATATGATTCTAATCATTCAGAGAATATCATCATACTGTTATAAATAATACATTAATAATCACTGCCCCCAGGATTTACATTCCCCTTTACCTGCAACTGCACCTTAAGCTAACTTTATTAAATTAATAAAATTAACCCTCACCATTAAATTAACCCTAAACACCCCATCAACCATGACTGCCCCTAAAATTAACCCTTAACACCCCATTAAGCATAACTGCCCCCAAATTAACCCTAAACACCCCATTAAGCATAACTGCCCCCAAATTAACCCTAAACACCTCATTAAGCATAACTGCCCCTAAATTAACACTAAAGACCCCATTAAGCATAACTGCCCCCAAATTAACCCTAAACACCTCATTAAGCATAAATGCCCCTAAATTAACACTAAAGACCCCATTAAGCATAACTGCCCCCAAATTAACCCTAAACACCCCATTAAGCATAACTGCCCCCAAATTAACCCTAAACACCTCATTAAGCATAACTGCCCCTAAATTAACACTAAAGACCCCATTAAGCATAACTGCCCCTAAATTATCCCTAAACACCCCATTAAGCATAACTGCCCCTAAATTAACACTAAAGACCCCATCAACCATACCAATTTATTAGGTAATTTATCTGGAGTACATGCAATTAATTTAGGGGCAGTTATGGTTAATGGAGTATTTAGGGTTAATTTCAGGGGCCGTTATGGTTAATGGGGTCTTTAGGGTTAATTTCAGGTGCCGTTATGGTTAATGGGATCTTTACAGTTAATTTCAGGGGCAGTTATGGTTGATGGGGTATAAGGGTTAATTTTATGCTGATGACTGAGGGTTAAATTAATTAATACAGTTAACTATAGGTGCAGATATAGGTAAAGGGGGGCAAACTCAGGGGAATCTAAGTCCTGGGTGCAGTGTGAACATTATTAATATATTTATTTATAAAAGTATGGTATCAGTAATATTCTCTGAATGATTCGAATCTCTGTAAGATTCGGATCCTTGTAAGTCATCGTTCCTGTGTGAATTAATGAGCTGTAACCTGACCCCAGAGTCTGTGTCTGAGTGCTCTGCAGATGACTCACAGCTCTAGGATCAGGTTACAGCTGCATGATTCACAGACTGAACCGCTACAAATGAATCGTTCAGTCTAGTGAACCGATTCATCCGGATCACTAAAAAGAACCGGATCAAATGAACGATTCGTTCATGATCCGGACATCACTAATTAGATAGAGACCCTGCTCACAAGCTAGAGGGTGGCGCTATGTCAATAAATAATAAATAGTTGGACTGGAATAGCAGTTACCAAATAATGCAAAACACCATGAACTGTTAGTTAATAATATTAAAATAAGAACATAGTGTTGCGTTTAACCCATCAGTGCCCTATAGAAGTACCTGTACGTCCTAAAAATGCATCTAGTAAAGCCCTTTAGGGCGTACAGGGACACATCCCTGCCACTACACACGAGCGCTGGAAAGCCATTACAATTAAAATGCCCATTTTTCTCACTCTTCTCAGATGCTGAAAAACGAAACAAAAAAAAAGTGTTAGTGATTTTTTTAAACAATAGAAAAAAATCACTAAAATAATACGATAAAAAAACAATAAAGTGAGCTAAGTGATGACATTACTAAAATGTTTAAGAGGTCCCTAAGAGCAGCGGTCCCCAACCTTTCTGGCACCAGGGACCAGTTTTGTGGAAGACCACGGACTGATTCAAGTACATTACATTTATTGTACATTTTACTTCTATGATTATTAAATTTAAAATATAATGAAATATATTTGCAACTTCCCTGGCTGTCTTTTCATCCATAAAAGCACATAAAATTGTGCCACTCTGCCCCTGATATGCTTTATGCCCCCCTAGATATGCCACTCTACCCCCTGATATGCTTTATGCCCCCTAAATATGCTACTCTGCCCCTCCAACTTACCAATGCACCCCTAGACTCGCTGGTGCCTAGTGGGGACAGCCGATCTATGTCTGCGCGATGCGCGTAGACAACCTGCTCGTCACATCCGCCGGAGCTCCGTCATAGAAGCGTAGGCAGCAGCGGAAGTTGCAGGGGACCTGTATCCTCCTCTCTGGCAGTCGGGAAGGTCTGCGCGATGTGCGCAGACAACTTCCGCTGCTGCCTGCGCTTCTATGACGGAGCGCCGACATAGAAGCCCCGGCGGATGTGACGAGCAGCAGCAGAGGTTGCCGGCATGTCCGCCTGGAATTCTATGAAGGGGCGCCGGTGTTACATGACCTTCCGGTGCACCACCATAGAAGCCCCGGCAGCAGTGGAGGTTGTACTGCAGTATTGTCAGTGTGTGGCTCAATGTATAGGCAAACATTGACAGGAGTACAGCATAATTGTTATCATTATATACTTAGGGATTACGCCGTACCACTGTCAATGTGTGCCTATACATTGAGCCACACACTGACAATACTGCAGTACAACCCCTATCACCAGGCCCGGACTGGGACAAAAAATAGGCCCGGGCATTTAAGCCTGAGCAGCCCATATTTATTTATTGTTAAAGCCCACCCTTCATGTACCATCTTTGCATTTAATCATTCACACAAATCATTAACACATTCATTAATGCAGTCTCACAAATCATTCAAGCAATTCATCCACACATGAATTCATTAATTGTCATACGCATTCACACAATTCATCCACAGATTTATTCATTCATTCTCATACGCATTCACACTACCCCCTCTCTTCATCTTATCTGCCCCTTTTCACTATGTTCCCCCTTTTCACTATGTAACCCCCTTCCCCACTTCTCAATATGTACCGCCTCTATCTATCCCCTCTCCCCATTTCTCACTATCTAACCCCCCTCTGCCCCTTCTCACTGCACCCCCCTCCCTCACCCTACTTACCTTGTTGCCGGAGCAAGCAGCAACTGCGACCGCGCCTGTGGCAGGGGAGGATTGACTTAGGGGCTGATGGAGCTGCAGCTCTAGGCCCCCACCTTAAAATAGGCCCAGTCAGGACCGGACTGACTGGTCCTATATGGCCGCATTAACGCAGAGCCCCTTAAGCCGGCCGCAACTACCCCCTCCTAACTATCCACCCTTTCCCTCTTTGAAGTTCACTTACCTTTCAGGAGTCCTCTGGTGGGGTTGCAAGGCCTCTGCCTCCCAGCTCTGCCACTGTATGGAACAGTATAGAGTGATGGGAGTTATGATGTACTTTTAGAGCATAATTAGATCATGAAAAAGACATTGGAAATGGTACAGGATAACGCCCATCACTCTCACGCATTTACCAATCCACACGTATATACCAATCCACACGTATATACCAATCCACACGTATATACACCAATCCACACATATATACCAATCCACACATATATACCAATCCACACACATACCAATCCACACATATACACCAGTCCACACATATATACTAATCCACACATATACCAATCCACTCTCACTTAATGCTTTCCTACCTTTCCTTTCTTCTTTCAGTTTCTTTTCCTCTTCTTCAGTTCTTCTGTCTTCTTCCAGGTCAGAGGGCACGGACAGCGGTGGGCGTGGCTTTAGTGCTGTGCGCCGGGATCTGACAACAAACCCCGGCACACAGCAGCTGTTGCCGCGCGGATCAAAAGGGAGCGGTATCGGAGGTCTTTAACAGACCTCCGGCTCCCTTGAGTGATTTTAAGCCGGGTTGAACCCGGCTTAAAATCACTCAAGGGAACCGGAGGTCTGTTAAAGACCTCCGATACCGCTCCCTTGCGAGCCTGCTCCTCCAGCGGCGGACATTACTGTCCGTCTCTGGAGGTGTGCCGGGTGCCGCAAGTTGGCACCCCCTGATGAGCGGCACCCGGTGAGGACCACCGCCGCCCCCTGGAGTGTGGCGCCCTGTGCGGTCGCACACCCCAAAGGTCGGCCCTGCCCTAAGGGGCCGGGAAGCCCCCACCAGGGCCGGCCTTAGGGGTCTGCGGCCGCACAGGGTTTAAATTAAAACATCGGGGTTTTTTTTTTCAACTTTATTTAACATTCTCCATGTTAAATAAAGTTACAAAAAACTTTATTTAACATGGAGGATGTTAAAGTTAAAAAAAACCCCGATGTTTTAATTTAAACCCTGTGCGGCCGCAGACCCGTAAGGCCGGCCTTGGTGGGGACTTTCCGGCCCCTTAGAGTGGCGGACCCGGTCGCAGTTGCGGCGGGCTTAAGGGGCAGGTGCCCCTTATGCCCTGCGTTAATGCGGCCGTAGGTAGGGTAGGGGCCTGGAGCTGCAGCTCCATCAGCCCCTAAGTCAATGCGGCCCTGCCGTGGCCCGGCCCACCGGGCAAATGCCCGGTGTGCCCGATGGCCAGTCCGGGCCTGCCTATCACTATATACTAAGCCAAACATTGATGTGCTGTAGGCCTACTACATCAGTGACTGGCTTAGTATATAGTAGGGATGCACCGAAATGAAAATTCTGGACCGGAACTGAAAATTCAGCATTCACTTGGCCAAAACCGAAAAAAACAAACAAAAAAACTTTAAAATACTTTTTTAAAAGCAACACACCAAAATTAGACAAAAAAATCAATAACAGTATTATATAATTAACAGCAATCACAATCCTATCATGCCCAGGTTCTAGCATGTGCTGGCTGACTTAGCATGATAGGAGTGTGTTGTTTGCAATTATATATATATATATATATATATATATAAATAGTGTTATTGGATTTTTCTGTCCAATTTTGGTGTGTAATTTACTTTTAATAAAAGTGTTGTTAACACACCAAAGTTGGACAAAAAAATAACTGATAACAGCAATCACACTCCTATCATGTCTAGGCAGCCAGTACAAGCTGGAATCTGGGCATGATAAGAATGTGATTACAGCCTCCTTATGCCATGCTTTTGAAATCAAGTCCCGACGCACAGCCACAGTTGCCACGCGCATCATTTTTGGAGGCGTGCCGGCACCCCGTGTGGACCGCCAACCACCCCCCAGGTACGGTACTGGCATGATGGCCTGTCCCACTGGCAGCCGCTTAGTTTCAGGACCCCCCGGCCCAGCCCGTCCCTGCTTGACAAGGAGCAGTAACTGCACAGACAACACACTAACAGGCAGACAGGGCTGTGCACTCAGGATACATGTATAAAGCAGACAAGGGAGCATATAGGAATCTGTGGTAGCAAGCTGTCATACCCTTCATTAACCCCTGACTGTCTGTGACTGTGCTATAATTCCATTATCTGATGACCTAGTCTATGTGCTGCAGTCCAGATCTCAGTTTCACCCCTCACATTAGTGCAGGCAAGTTTTTTTTCAATTGAGATGAATACATTGTAAAATCTCAGTTAATGTCAGTTGGTCTAAATCATTTATAAATATATTTGCACGCATGTATACTTAATGTTATGTTCCTGTTCACATTTTTTGAACTTAAAAGTTGACAGACAACCTTTATTACTTTGTGTAATGTACTTTACAATGTTCCTGACATATTTCAGCTTCCCGTTTTTTTTATATTAAAGGCAGAGTGATTTAACACCTGTTTAGATTTGTCATCCAAGTCACAAAATGAAAAGTATGCCGTTTTCAATAAACTTTGCATAAAATAGTTAATTTGCATTTAATTTTAAAAGAATTAAGGTTAAAAGAATGTCAGGCAAAATGGTCGGCCCTCGCACATGTTCACTTCATCAAATCTGGCACTCTCCGAAAAAAGTTTGGAAACCCCTGCCTTATAGTATGTTCCCTACAAGTGCTGGGAAAGTATGGAAATTCTATATAAATGAGGTATTTCTAAAATCAGGACACCTGAATTGATAAACTTGGAGGGGATTTTCCATCACTTTACCTAATTTTGTGAGGATTCAGAGGGGAAAATATCTATAAAAAACCTAGTTTTTTTTCTAATTTCCGCTAGTTGTTACTAAATTTCTCATCCAAAATTTTAAGCTAATTTTTTAACTATGGTATCAAAAGAAAGCCCTCTCTCTCCTTGAAAAAAACAATATATAGTTTACATGGGTACACTATTCACAGGAAAAGAGAATAATCGCTGAACTGACATACCGCAAAAATAGCAAAATTGAGGACTTGAGGTACCAAAAAGGGGTTAAATAAAGCTACAGGCTACCATCTAAGGCCTTTGGCTACATATTTTCCTGGACGCTGTGCGGTGCCCACACACACTAGTGAGTCTAGTTATTATATATATATATATATATATATATATATATATATATATATATATAGATCTATCTATATAGATCTATATATGTATATATATATTTCCAAAACGTCCAAGCACTGGGTGTCCTCTCAAAACCACCTCACGATCGATAAGCGACACTGCACCAGCTCCACCGACACATCGCTGTACCTAAGGCGTCACAGTTGCCTTATTAACGCTTAGGAATCGCAAAGAACCAATCCGCACGCGGCCCTGGGATCACTCGAACAGCCATAGGACTGTCCCCTGCTGTGGGCGGGCACTTTTGTAACTGCGAGAGAATGACGTAACGTGCAGGATAGTGCACTTTTCAAAAAAAAAAAAAAAAAAAAAAAAAAGATAACCGCCGGCTGCCGTGCTCGGGACCCCAGGAAGACCGACTGGTACGATTCGTTGGCTGACAAACGTCTGTGTGGTGACAGAACGATACGTCTGTCAATAAACTGTTATAATCCCCCCAGCGGAATTTACCGCGACCTGCCGTCGGTTTGAAATGGCACACTGCGGTAAAATCTGGTGACCAGCTTGCTCCCTGCGTCCCGTTGGTAACCTGGTACGGAATAGGCGGCCTCTCTGTTTAGTAATTGCGAGCTCCTGGTTTATTCAAGGGAAATTGACAAGGAGGGTTGTGTGACAAGGACCACTGGGCTGGCCCTCTATAATGTATATTTAAAAAGGTGAGCGCACACCTTGCATTAGCTTTTCCGTATTTGGACGTGCGTACATTATTATGACTCCGGTTTGTAGTATGACGGGCTTATTATGGGTTGGTTAATGCTCTGGTTCTTTGCTTGCTATTCTGAACGCAGCCTTTTCAGAAATGTTTGTTTTTCCTATAGATGTTTGTTTTAGATCTATATAGCCTTTGTGTTGATCGCTGCCATTGTGAGCAGGTGTATTTTGTATTAGGTCATGCTAACCTTAATCAAAGATTTCTGACTGGAGATCTGATTATGTCTGAGGCTTCTTTAAATGATATCTAGATGCTTTTCTCTGTAAATCCCAGGATCTATGGAGTCAGAGCTTCACGAATCTGCTAGATCCCATCCTAAGAGCGCTCAGCAGGGTAGCAGGTTCTAGGTGCCTGATGTTCCTGCTAAGCGGGAATATCAGGCACCTAGTTCGCTTATGGTCAGCGTTAAGAAATTTGAAATCTTCCCAAGCCACTTTTACCACCTCCTCCCATCCTCTTACGGACGATAAGATGTTAAAGTTTGGGATCAGTGCCAAGTTATGTGCTTGGTTAGCCATTGACAGCCTCAGTGATGAGTCCACATCAGTTGTATGTCTGGAGGTAAAAGGTGATGCGATATTATGTAGCAGTCCAGGGGGATGGCTTTCACCCAATTCTAGGTTTAGTGAAGAAAAATGAAATTCCAGAAGGAGTTTAGATGCAATAATTATTAATATTCAACAGTTTGTATGTTATACTGTAATTAAACATTCATACACCTAAATCTATTGGGAAAACCATAATTTTGAGGATTGGGGCGTATCGTTTTTGTCAAGATAGCAGGTATTGAACGTTATGTAATCTCTAGAGAGAGGAAAGAGAGCAGTCTTGAGCACTGAAGTGGAAATTCTACAAGAAATAATGTTTGCGCAGTATATACATTTTCATAAATGAAGTCCTTTATCGTGCAGGACTTTTCTTTTATAGGATATGCTTCAGGTAATAAAGTATGATAATCTATGTTCCTGTTTAAGCCTTCTGGCTTATGCCAAGAAAATGATTTGTGGTCCTGTGGCAGCAACAATGAAACAAATTTGTGTGTTCTATATATATAATTTTCTCTATTTAGGGGACTGAAATGAAACCTCTAGGGCCGTCATTTATCTGATGTGCACATAAAGTGGAAGACTCTGAGTGGTAATTGTGAAAGCAGGTAAAATATGGGGGTGTTGTGTTCTCATATTGTATAACGCATTGTTAAATTAACGAGTGGAGGGGCCTCACAGGTAGAGGTCACATTTGTGACTTTTTCATGGCTCTGGTGAATGGTCAGAGTGTTTCTGTCACACCATTGGACATAAAAATATTGGCAATCTGAGCCTTGTTTTAGACCGAAAACCCCAAGGCCTGTCAATTCTACGTCCATGGTTTCTGTTTTATTAAATCTGCATCACTATCTTCAAAGAGAGGAGGGTTATCGCTGTTTAGCATTCTTCCATGATTATATTTCCATCGACTGGCAAGTCTTGCCTCATCAGTTTGGATGGGGTTAACATCCGTGTCAACCGTCTTTCCTCGTGCATGATGAGAACACATCATAAACCAGTCAGTCACTGTACTGCTATACGTTCCTGTAAGAGTCACTGTTGTGTTTGTGGGTATTTCCATAATTATTATTTCCAACAATAGAACAGTAGTTGTAAAATTTTGCACAAGCTCAGGTTGCAGTGTCATTTGCTGTTTATATCCATATAATGGAAAAATGCTTTTCCTTTTTGGACAAAACGTGAAGTTTGGCTCCCTTTACGACCACTTTGAAGTACATGGTCTGTATTCCACACGTTTTCTTTTCTTGTCGATGCCACACTGACGACAAGGCTCTGTGTGTTATGGTGCATGCAAAAGATTTTATTCATGTAACTGAACTGGAAGTTGTGTATGCGTAAGTCTGGGGGGGGCATATCTCGGGGGGGGCAGAGTGGCAGCATATCTGTTACACTAAGAATCAAAAATTTTCTTTTAAAAAGCACTTAACTTTTAGGGTGCGGCCTAT
Organism: Spea bombifrons; assembly: GCF_027358695.1. Taxonomy (NCBI): domain Eukaryota; kingdom Metazoa; phylum Chordata; class Amphibia; order Anura; family Pelobatidae; genus Spea; species Spea bombifrons. The sequence goes on from NC_071093.1 coordinate 26,822,721, forward strand.
ACTCGGGTAAGGCCTATAATCTAGCCAATACGGTATATATAATATAGCGTGTGTATTGTAGCAGGCTGGCCATGTCTCAGTTCATAAAACAAAACAAAAAGTCTTGTAACCAAAATATGTTTTATTAAGCGTGCAGGCCGTACTTAAGGCATAACAAAATAAAATCCTACACCCACTCTGGAGACTAACTAACTTAAACTTCCCTGACTATTCTACTGGGCAACTACGCAGTACCCAGTAGATTAAATAAACGGCAAAGAAAAATTTTGTTTGCTTTATATTATAAACAGTCTCTTGTTTTTCAGGTTTGCAGTTTCTCCACTCCTCCTCACTCCACTCCACCTCCTCAAAGGTGAGATAGTGATTGCTGTCTGCATGGGGTTTTTTGAAGATCCCTAGTTAGTGCTATAAGAGCAACCTGGACTTTAACTCCCTCTAGTCAGGGAACACTAATATGGCACTGTTCACTCACACTGCCCCATATATGTATATATACATATGTGTGTGTATGTATATATACACGTGTGTGTGTGTATGTATATATACACGTGTGTGTGTGTGTGTGTGTGTGTGTATATATATATATATATATATAATATATTGTAGGGGACAGCTCACGCATGGGGCGGCAATGACAGTATTCACACAGGTTTCAAATGTCAAGCGTGTTTATTTAGATGCTGTAGGCACAGAGCACCTTGAAAATAAATCAAATCTCTAAGCCTCTCTACAAGCCTAAGGTCTGGCACAAAGCAAAGTAACAGGTTTTGCATGGGTAAAGCTTCATACCTGGTGGGCTGCAGCGCTGGCAAACCCAACAGCCCTCTCTTTTAAGGCTTCCTCCCCAGTAATGAGCATAGGAAGCCTCACCTGAGGGCTCCTGGGTTTGCTACCGTGCCTGGCTGAGGAAACCAGGTGAGATATATATCCCATCCACCACTTTCCCATACACTTTACCACTATATATATATATATATATATATATATATATATATATATATATATATATATATATATATATATATATATATATATCCTTATTCAAATGTTAAATTGCTGTATTCCTTGTTCCTCTATATGATGAAAACACAATATAACACAATATTTTCTTTCCTTCTGAAAGGGATTTTAGTTCAGAAAGAAACACATTGGAAGCAGTATGTTAAAGAGACCTCACCGTAAAGACACATGGAGTTTCATGTTTACCGAAATCGAAACATCTATCAAGACAGAAAACTTTCATAATGTGTACATACTTGATTCAGCGACGCTGGGAAGGTGAGCAGTGTTTGCAGTGGCTAATGCCAATCATAACTTTGATCCTCTTAGTGTCTTGCATACACAGTTCTGGATTGATTTGGAGAATGTCAAGTTACTGCCGTTCACTGAGAGAGCCTTTGCTGCGCCTTTTAAATGTAATCTTGTTTTGCTTCTGCTTATATGTCAATACAGTGTGCAACTGCCTTGTGCATGACATCTGGAAATGTACACATATCTACCTTAGTAGACCTTTTAACAAATAGTTTGTTAAATGGTTTAATATTTGAGGCTGGCAGTTCCCCTTTTAAGGGCACTTCATGTCTGGGAGTTTTAAGTTTAGTTAATTATAGTGAAATATTTAATGCAATAAAACCTACTAGACACTGGATGTGTAATATTAATACAGTAACAGTTTGCTCACTCAATCCACTTGTAGTGCTACATTATTTATTTATTTTTTTACTGTTTGACAGGGGACTTAATGCTGTTGTTCGAAAATGCACAGAGAAGTCAACCGGAAGACTGTATGCTGCTAAAATTCTAAAGAAGAGAAGACGAGGGAAAGACTGCAGGGCGGAAATAATTCATGAGATAGCTATACTTGAGCTGGCAAAGACAAGTCCGCATATTGTGGATTTTCATGAAGTTTATGAAACAGACAATGAGATCATTTTGGTGCTAGAATAGTAAGTGATTTACAGTCCTTGTTTGCTGAGTGAATCTGTGTTTAAAATGTTAAGGTTTAGTGTGACAACCTTCTAGTGTGAGCTTCTCATCTCCAGAACACACAGGTGTCGTGGTAAGCCTCTACTCACTTCTCCACCTGTCAATATATTTGTAATATGAGTTAACCTATGTCTTATTCAGAAAAAAATACCACCGTTATAAAGCAGGTGACATGGTTTTTGTAAAAGCTATGGGGTTTATTCACTAAATGGTGGGTTGCTCTTGACTTCTCTATACATTATGAAGGGCTAACACCAGTGAGCTACTCCTGCAGGAGAAACTGGCCCCGTTATCCTTAAATAAATGAGATATCTCAAAGAATCATCACCTATTGAATTATACATTATACAAAAAATGCATTGTTTTTAACATCGTTATTTTAACCCCTTAAGGACCAGGCTATGTTTTACCTTTTGTACCATTGGGACCAAGGCTGTTTTAACACTTTTGCGGCGCTCGTGTTTTGACGTAATTTTCTCCTCACTCATTTAGTTAACCCACACAAATTAAAAAAAAAAAAAGAATTATACATTATACAGGAAAAGCTCAGCTCTGTTAGAGAAACTTGTTAGTGTTGGCCCTTCATAATGAATATTGATTTGAGAAAATTGAAACCATAACGTCTCTGTCAACTCTCTTTTTAGTGAATATACCCCTTTTATTTCTGGCTACATTTAAGAGAATAATTGCTAGGGGTTTGGAGGGAAATGTAATGGATGTAGGGAGTCCCCCAGGTTCCCTCAAATTGCTTAGTCTGGTGGAATAGGATTTAACAAATTCTCAAATGTTAGTGTCACGTTTCATGTCTTCAATATATTTGCATCAGATTTTGCAAAAAAAATCAAATTTATTTTGGCTTAACAAATGCCCTGAAACAAGACTCCCTGTCAAGAAGAAAACATACTTCATTTGATTGTGTGTTAGGGTGGCCCAGAAATGGAAAATAACTTCCAGGATAATCACTCTCTAAAATATTGTCCATCCCACGATTCCCTCTGTTCACATCAAATACTAGGCAATACTTTCAGAGCATATAATGAAATTTGCTGAATTGTGTATCATCGAGGCTATATGCTACTAGCAAATGGTTTACTTTCCGTCCTGTGCTTAACCTTTTTTTTTTCCTCCAGTGCTGCAGGTGGGGAGCTATTTAATCTTTGCGTGCCAGACAGGAATGAGGCACTTTCAGAGATACAGATCATCAGAATTCTTCGGCAGATCCTTGAAGGGGTACATTTTCTGCATCAGAATAACATTGTTCACCTGGATCTTAAGGTAAGTATGGGTGAAGATGTTTATTTTCAGGCTTTTAGGAAGTGCACAGGACTCTAAAATAAATCTCCTTGATTTTAAAAAGGAGACAGAAGCATGAATGTCAATCAAAAAAAGCAACACAAAATTTAGGTAGCAGAAAAAAATCCACATTTACAAAATATTTGAACCCTCTGCCTTATTTTATGGTAGTCTTAAGATAACCTTGAGTGAAGTCCAATCGTGATTCGGTTTATTTGTTGAGGGAATGCCTAGCCCTTTCCCGGGTGGATTTATTTTGATGTTGCCTAGCAGATTTTCACAGGCACGCTGCCAACTGGTCTGTTTTGGATTTCATTTATTTAGTTGTTTATATATTTTGTTTATATATCATTTGTATTTTTTTAGCCACAGAATATCTTGTTTAGCAGTTGCAATCCTCGTGGTGACATAAAGATTGTAGATTTTGGACTATCAAGGAAATTAAGCAGCACTAATGAACTTCATGAAATAATGGGCACCATTGACTACACTGGTAAGAACTCATACCTTTTTAAATATCGTATTAATGTACTCTATCTTAATAATTGCTGAGCCCAATTGTGCTTATTATAGATATACCGTATTGGCTCGAATATAGGCCGCACTTTTTTTGGGGAGTGCGGCCTATATTCGGGGTCTAGCGCCCAACGCCCGGGACATGCAGTCCCGGGCGCCGGGCAGGCAGCGGGGTTAGGATACAGATCCCCCGCAGCGGTGCAGGGGACCTGTATCCTACTGTCTGATACGCTCAGACAGCCTCCCCTGCCAGCACTTCCCACGGGGGGGGGTGGCGGGGGGTGCCGGCACGGGAGGTCGTCTAAGCGCATCGTGCGGACCGTCCGCACGATGCGTTTTACCTCTGCCCACCCCCGACTTACCGGAGCAGACTCCACCGGGTGTCTTGCGGGGCCGGCGGGAGACATCTACGCAATACGCGTATGCAACTTCCGGCACCGGAAGTTGCATACGCGTATTGCGTAGATGTCCCCCGCCGGCCCCGCAAGACACCCGGGAGTCTGCTCCGGTAAGTCGAGGAGGGGGGGGCAGAGGAGGACAGTGGCAGCATATCTCGGGGGGGGGGGAGAGTGGTAGCATATCGGGGGGGGGAGGAGGACAGTGGTAGCATATCTCGGGGAGGGAGGACAGTGGCAGCATATCTCGGGGGGGAGGAGGACAGTTGTAGCATATCTCTGGGAGGGAGGACAGTGGCAGCATATCTCGGGGAGGGAGGACAGTGGCAGCATATCTCGGGGGGGAGGAGGACAGTGGTAGCATATCTCGGGGAGGGAGGACAGTGGCAGCATATCTCGGGGAGGGAGGACAGTGGCAGCATATCTCGGGGGGGGACAGAGTGGCAGCATGTTTTTTTGGTGCTTTTTTAAAGAAAAAAACTTTTTCTTTAAAAAAGCACCAAACTTTTAGGGTGCGGCCTATATACGGGGGCGGCCTATATCCGAGCCAATACGGTATATAAAAAAATGCTTATTACCGATTGGTTACTGATGTATTTTCTCACTGGTATACATTACATTTGCCTAGAGTGGGTGTTTCAGGCTGTTTTCAGAAAAAGGAAAAGTGTGGAATGCAGACACTTAAAAAGTCTGTTTGTTAATGTGGGCCTTAGCCCAAGGAATATTGTTTTTTTTTTATTATTATTTCTGGTCACTTCATAAGGGGATTAAAAGACTGTTCAATTCAAGTTACTTACCACCTGAGAACCTTTATGAGTTTCTAAAAGAAGTTTTATTCTTTTCTGACAACTTAAATTATCCTGGGCACTGCACAGGGAGGTCCTGAGGTAAACCCCGTTTGATTTACATAAATAAAACCAGATGGGGCTGAACATGCGACTTCTGGCAGATGGTGAGTTCACAAATCGCTCCCATTCTTGGCTCTCCAATCTTTTAACTTAGGCCATGATGAAAGTAGGAGCAGAGGCAGTATATGACAGGTGATATGTACTGCAAGTGGATAGAGAGTCTGAATAAAGTCTTAAATAGCTGAGTAATTCCAGTTCTGGTGACTTAGATACCCTTTTCCAGAATTGTTCAAATTCTACCTGTTGTATGAAATTGGAAGCTTGTTAGTGACACAGCATGATATTCAGACTGATTGTTTCTTTAAGGAAAGCTGTGACAAGGGCATTCGTGTTCCTAGTTTTTGGAAGTATGTTAAGATTGTTATGAAAGGAACAATTCGTCAATACCGTAATGACATTTACCAATGCCTTTTACAACTAATTTTGCTATAGCATAATTTTTATAGAAGGGGTTGACAAATTTGGTTTAGATCTAGGAGCCAACTTTTGTTTCTTCCCCAATAATGTTTTTATTTTCATGTATTACCCCCTGGTCTGCAGTTGAAGGATGTTTATTGGGGCGATATAACATAAAACACAAACCTTTCTTCAGTGCTGCACCACTTTGTACGGTACTGAGGCTAACCCTTTCATGACAAGGGGGTATTTTACACCATAAAGACTCAAGCTTGTTTGTTTTAACCATTTTTTTTTACACACGCTAACATTCTACACTTGTGTACACACATGCTAACACCATATACCAATACACACGCTTTATGCTGCCATACTCACTCATGCGAATGCCATGCTGTAACATACACAACACCAAACACACTAATGCCACACTCTTATACACATGCGTACACTATCCAATAACATACACTCACACACATGGACTGGCTAACACTCTAACAGTATACACACTGAATACTATGCAGTAGACACTCACTATACTTTTACACACACACTGCTTCTGGTAGTACACATCTACACACGCTAACTCTGGCACTATACATATACACACTGACTCTGACACACAAACACTCACAGACCAACTACAGCACTATACATATACACAGATACACTGACACTATATTATACACATACACACACTGACTCAGGCACTACATGACCCCCTGTGGGCATAAAGCATAGGGTGCCGTATTCACGATGGCAGTCCTGGCCAATGTTTACCCCCTTGTCCTACAAAACCCTTGGGTGCCTGGAAGTGGTTTCTAGTTGCAATGGTGACCTGGCCCTGGGTTTTGTCGAGCCTTGTTTTATAAATGAACATCTATACTTATTCATATATTTGCTGTGGAACGTTTTCTTTCATATTTCACATATCAGTACTCAAATGGCAAATCCAATCTGAGATATTTAAATTAAATAAAGCTTTAGTAACAATCATATGGATATGAACATAGCTACACAAAAAAACCTTGCAGAACCAATGGGATTTTATTTTTCATGTGTTTTGATCTACAGCGTTCATATAATTGATATTTGTTTTATATTTCAAATTCATTTTAGCACCAGAAATTTTAAATTATGAACCCATCACTACATCAGCAGATATATGGTAAGATGGTTACCTTATAAGGAAAATGTATTTAAAAAAAAAAAAAAAAGGCAAAATAAAAATTATGTATTGTATTTGCACACAGTTTTACATTTCTGATCTGTGTAGCCCATCTACATTGTGGTTTTGGGGGAGTTCTGTAAAAAATAAAAATAAAAAAATAAAACAAAAAATGTTCAAAGAGCATTACTGAGTTTTACATTACAATACCATTCATTATGTTTTTATTTCACTTAAGTATTTAAAACAAATATTTAATGTTATTTATACGCTGCTACATTGCATGTTTAAATGGTTGCCACTGCCTATGTTGAGATTTGTGAAAGTAAAATTATAAAAGTACTTTACAGATGTAAGCGATCTCTAGAACTGGTGGGCCCTGTGGATGCGCTGCTTAAAACAATATTGGGAGAGTCTACGAAATGTGTTGTAACATCCTTTGTGGGCTAATGGTAGGATTGCAGCCCAGTCTTTGCTCGAGGCTAAGGAACATAAAGGAAAAATTAATATCACAGGGTTGTGCCTGGATGCATTTGTTATATGTCAGAATAACGTCAAATCAGAACATTAAAAAATAGAAGTATTTTATTCCTCTCTAGCTGGGGTCAAGTGGGTTACCTCCTGTGTAACAAGCTGTAGGCAGGGCAGGTACTACAGGAAAAAAAACTGCCTTAGGCTAGGTTTCCACTTGGGTTTTTGTCCGGCGTTTTTTTCTTGATGAAAAACGCCAGGAAAACTGCCAAGAAAACTGCCGCTGCATTTACCTGCGTTTTGGCGTTTTTTCTGCAGTTTTTTCTGGCGTTTTAGCCTTTCTGTGGAAATTGCTTTTTTTGACCTTAGGCAGTTTTTCCAGCCTTTACAAGTTAGAAGTTTCACCCAGCTAAAAGGGATTAGGATAAATGGCAAGTATCTGCCCTCTCCTGATGCCATTTACTTGGTAGACCCTTTTGTCTCTTTTCTGTGGTTTGTAAGGCATGCTTTATTCCGAATGTCTGCTCCTCTGGGAAGATTGGCCCCAAATGATGGTGCAAATTGTTTGCTGTTGCTTTTGGCACGCAGGATCCGGTCGCGTATGTTTGTTTGTAATGACATGTTTGTTCCAAATGGTGTAAAATTCAATATGAACCAGTCCAGGACTTTGTTTTGTGTGAAACTGTTTGTTTTCAGCCTATTTCTCGTAGGACACACAGATACTGGGTCCATCCTCTGCATTGTAACTGTGGAAAAAACGCCATAAAAAACGCCAAGGCAATAAACCCACATGGCTTTTTCATGGCGTTTTTTCTCTCCCATAGACTTCTATTGGAGAAAAAAAGCCAAGATTTCTTGCAAAAAACGCCAGAGTGTCAACATGCTGCGATTTTGAAAAACTGCCACAGAGCCCAAAAAAGCAGAAAAACGCCAAAGAGGACTGAAAAAACGCCAGACAGAAAAACGCCAAGTGGAAATGGCATTTTGCGATTTCCTATTGAATTACAGCTAACATCTGGCTGCATGCGTTTTTCACAAAAAAACGCCAGGTGGCGCTATTGGCGTTTTTATTGGCGTTTTTAGCAAAAAAAAACCAAGTGGAAATCTAGCCTTATAGCTTAGATTGTAAACTCAAGAGCAGGGCCCTCCAAACCCTACCAGTCCTGCCAGGAACTTTGTGTAAAAGTACCATAAAGCTAGATGGCAAGCTTACGGTCAGGGCTCTCAACTCCTGATGTCTGTCTGTATTAATGTATGTTTCTAGTATATACAAATTATGTATGTATAATACATTATGCCCTATTTAAACTGTACAGCGCTGCATAACTTAATAAATAAGAGGTAATAATAATTGTTTTTCATCATAGAAATGTATGCCAAGAAGTACATTAAAAGTGTTCTTTAAAATGCACACAATTAGATGTTGAACCTCTTTAAAGAATGCAAGTTGATTCAGAAAATGCATAATCCTTTTGGCAGCACTTGGATGTTATCTCCAAGTACTCTTAAATTATGTCACGTCTTGGATACATCTCGTTTTTTTCCATGAAATACTGTTAGTATACAATTAATATAATAATATTGTAATATTCATGTTGTTATCTTTCTATATACAGGAGCGTTGGGGTAATCTGCTACATGCTTCTTACTTGTGAGTCCCCGTTCGTGGGTGTCGACAAGCTTGAAACATACCTCAATATATCACAGCTTAATGTGGATTACTCGGAAGATGTGTTTGCTTCAGTTTCAGAAGAGGCGATTAACTTTCTCAGATCTACACTAGTAATAAACCCAAAGTAAGTGGTTGTATTGAACGTAAAACTAAAGCATGTTTTGATTATAGCATCATAGAGAAGAGGACTCTAGTAGCTTTAACTACTTGACAACAATTGACGGTCCATGCACGTCACGCAAAAACTGGTCAGTTAATGACAATTAACGTGCCTGGACATTATGATCTACGATCGCTTTCTTCACCCAAACCAGGGGCCGTGTCTGGCCTCTCCCCAGGGCGTCAACATCCGCCATACATTGTACATTTTAGATGAGGTTAGGTTCTTCAATGGTGTTGTTGAAATCCCCCAAACCTTTTTTTTTTTTTCTAAATCTGGTCATTCTGCCTCCATCTCCTATCTGGAACATCTTTGATGCCGGCTTATTCAATGTATCCCCATCAAACCATGTATTTTTGAAAACTAGACATTCTGAGGTATTTCAAATGCTGGTGTTTCAAATGCTGTGCACTAATTATACTACCACCAACTTTGTGGTAGTAATTTTTTTTTGTGGGTTTTTGTCCATGCAAATTGTAGATTAGTTATAAATCTAGAGCTCCTGGTATGTGTCACTGTCAAACACCCCAATATGTGTTCAGCGACATCTCCCGAGTACAGAGATACCCCCCATGCGTGGGTTTGTCGGGTTGTGTGGGGGCTAAAAAGTAACATTTGGGACATGCGTAATTCACTTTTTCAATTTTGACATCCAGTCAAGTTTCTTTTTTTTTTTTTGTACCCAACTATCAGAAGGGGCGGGTTACAAGAACGCCCAGCTTTTCTCCGAGAAGGGATTTGATCTAGCACCGTTAAGAGAACCCTCAGCTACAGAATAGACACATGGGAAAGATACAGAGCCAAATTTAGGCCCATAAAATGATGCAGTAAAAGTAATTTTAGCCGTGTTAGGAGAAATCTAAATTACATTTTTATTTCACCAGGCCAGTTATTTCCCTTGTTTCCTTACAACCCTGGAAATGTTTTCTCATGATAGGTTATTTGAACTGCAGTGCTTTGTTTTATATGAAACTTATACTAACAAAGCTTCATCTTAAAACTGTATGATCTTGTTAAGTAATGAAAAAAATGTAGTATTCAGTATTTTCACACCTCACTTTTTTTGTTGTAACAGGGAGCGAGCAACAGTTGATGGTTGTTTGTCACATCCATGGTTGCAACAAGCTGAGTCTATACCGCTCTGTTCTCTAGATGTAACTCAGTCAGGAGAAACTTTGACAAAGAATAACAAAATGAAAACAAGCATCAAGATAAGTAATGATGTTGAAGACAAAGAGAACATGCCTGAATATGGCAGTACTGCTCCCAAGAGATTACGTTATGATGATTCCCAGCAAAATGATGTCTATGTGTAATGGATGTTATGTACAGTTCTTGAAAGGTACCATGAAATAAACTACAGAATTGTTTTGAATACTAAACTATTTGGCGATACTAAAACAATTTAATAATGGGGTTCCTTACCTACCACTAAGGAATTCCATTGAGTGTGGGTAAAGGGGCAATAAAAAAACACACTTATTGCAGTTAATTTTTTTTATTTTGCTGTCCCTTTAAAAAGTCATAAAAGCGTCGGCTGTATCATGTCGCTCGTAATGTGACCAGCTTTGATGGTGATGTCTCTTTTATTGCAGTGATACCAAGAATTGGACAGAACATGGCAAACATCCATCAAAAGTTAATGGCAGTGTTCCAGCATGTCCTTGTCATTGGTGATGGTGTCTAATTTGCAGTGTTTTTCCACTGTCAAGAAAATCGCTGCTTTGCTTTTGTTGACTGAAGACTTAGCATACCAACTGCTGTTTTCAGTGTACTTATGGCACATACAACAAACTCTCAGATATAAACATAACACCATGTAAAACTGTTTTAGGCAAGGTTCCCTGCTTGAGAAGGGTAGTTCAGCCATTAGCTACTTAATGCTATAGTAATACTGTATTTAAAGACATGACATATTTTGCATAATCGACAGATTAAAAATGACCAAAAATAAATGTGGGTATTTTGTGCCAACACCGTTTTTAATGATTCTTGCACTATATTACGCAACCCCTAGTACCTTTTTTATGTTTCAGATAATAGGGAAGCAGGGAAGGTAACATTTTCTCTTAAATATATTACTTTTATTGTCCATAGCGCCTTATTTACAGTTAGAAAAATGCCCCAAAAACTAATGGAAAAAATATGAAAATATTTAAAGGCCAGTTTGATGATTACAAATGTCAGGTATGTTTTTTTGTTTTTGTTTTTGTTTTTTTTCCCATCTTAATTTTAGACTTGATATATTTTTGTTGCCAGTGTTTTCCCCATTCCCCATTATGTGCCCTCATCTGATCCCACCCTTTATATTGTTAAAATATAGCAATGATTAAGCACAAGAAATGTTTCTGTTTAAAAAAAAAAAATCTAATTGTTCATCTGCATATGTATTATAACATTGCAGCTTTAAAAAATAGCATATATTTATAAATAAATATTTTTATACAGCAGTATCAGTAATCATTACATTTATATGTAATTATTTAACTACTGTTCAACATGATTTTAATTATAAGCTGTATATGTAAGACTGGAAAAATATTTAATTTTTTTTAATAAATTGATTCATATTAAGACAAAATTGATTAGTTTAAAAGGGATGTTTAAAAGTAACACGCTCTACAATGTTGTACAGTATCTTGATTGCAATAGAAAACATAAAAACATTATACCAATGTTTTAAGCTAATCTATATTGAAAGTTCGCACTTACCTTATTTTTCTTTTCTTCCATTGTTTATGTACATACAATAGAAATGCTATGTTTTCTCTTTACTGTGTTTGTTTTTCTTTTTGATCATTTGTAAGATTTAACTTTGATAAATATTTCAGTATTTTCTGTTACATTCTTGAATAAAAAAAATGATCTCTGCATTGGTATGCATTGAGTTTTCATTATCATTGCCCACTGAGCTATAAAGACAGACATTTTGTGCTGGGAGCCCTTCTAGAAAGAGTGGGATGTAGAACATATAACAATTTGTCATCCAAGTAACAAAATGAAAAGTATGCCGTTTTCAATAAACTTTGCATAAAATAGTTAATTTGCATTTAATTTTAATGTCAGGCAAAATGGTCAGCCCTCCCACATGTTCACTTCATCAAATCTGGCACTCTTCGAAAAAAAAGTTTGGACATGCCTGCTGTAGATCTAAGATCTAAGTCATCCATATTGAGAATGCCTATAGCAGATAGGCAGATTATCTGCTATAGGCAGATTTTCCAGAAACTGAATATTTTTTGGTGTTTTAACATATATTTATAGTGATGGCAAACGTTTTTGGGCCCGAGTGCCCAATTTTCTGCATCAAACCAAGTGCAGGACTCAAAGTGCCAACACTGCATATTAAACATGGAGAGGAAGTTTTTTCGGTACAAAATTACTATACACAACAGTATGCATCAATTTGCCCATATAAATTATGTTTGTTTTTTAAACATAGAAACATAGAATGTGTCAGCAGATAACTATTTGGCCCATCTATATGCTCAAGATATGCTCACTCATTCACACAAACCATTTATACATATTCATGAATGCAGTTTAAAAAAATCATTCAAGCAATTCATCCGCACATTCATTCGTTCTCTCATTCATACATAATTCATTCACACTACCATATTTGCTCAAATGCTCTGAAAAATACCCCTCATTTTACCGTATTGGCTCGGATATAGGCCACCCCCGTATATAGGCCGCACCCTAAAAGTTTGGTGCTTTTTTAAAGAAAACGTTTTTTTCTTTAAAAAAAAGCACCAAAAAAAACATGCTGCCACTCTGTCTCCCCACCCTGAGATATACTGCCACTGCCCCCCCTGAGATATGCTGCCACTGTCCCCCCGAGATATGCTGCCACTGTCCCCCCCCTGAGATATGCTGCCACTCTGCCCCCCCGTAGACTCCCGGGTGTCTTGCGGGGCCGGCGGGGGATATCTACGCAATACGCGTATATGTCACTCAGCCCCGCAAGACACCCGGGAGTCTGCTCTGGTAAGTCTTGGGGGCAGAGGCAAAACGCATCGTGCGGACGTTCGCCGGCTGCGGCGATGCAGGTAAACAACCTCCGCTGCCGGGACATCTGCACGATGTGCTTTAACAATCTCCCTTGCCAGGACTCCCCCCATGGGAATTCCCGGCAAGGGAGATTGTTAAAGCACATCGTGCAGACGTGCCGGCAGCGGAGGCTGTTTACCCGCATCGCCACAGCCGGTGACCGTCTGCACAATGCGCTTAGACAACCTCCCGTGCCGGCACCCCCCCCCCCGTGGAAAGTGCTGGCAGGGGAGGCTGTCTGAGCGTATCGTAGAGTAGGATACAGGTCCCCTGCACCGCTGCGGGGGATCTGTATCCTAACCCCGTCGGGCGCTAGACCCCGAATATAGGCCGCACCCCCACTTTAAAGACTTCAAGTATGGGAAAAAAGTGCGGTCTATATTCGAGCCAATACGGTATATTCGAGGCCTCTCTGCTGCTGGCACTTCCGCTGGGGCTTCTGTGATGGTGTGCCAGGCTGCCCCCAAAAGAGATCAGGGAGTCTGGGGGAGGTAGAGTGGCATATAGGGGTGTATAAGGCACTTCTGGGGGATTAAGTGGCATATTGGGGTTATAAGGCTTACCTGTGGGGCAGCCTGGCATATAGGGGTGTATAAGGCTTACCTTGGGCAGAGTGGCAAATAGGGGGAGTATAAGGCATATCAGGGTGCTGAGTGGCATATAGGGAGGCATACGGCTTATCTAGGAGGCAGAGTGGCATATAAGTGGGTATAAGGAATATCTAGGGGGGCAAGCCTGGGGGCAGATGTGCATAACACATGTATGCACATAACACATGCATACATGTGATTTAATATTTACTAGTAAAACTTTTTTCCTATAGGGTAGTATTTTCAGGCTTTTTGTTTTTTTTCCTAAATTAATATTCAAATTTTAGGGGGTCGTCTCAATTTATGAGTTTTCCAGACAAAGCATCTTTAATGGCATTAGCTTAATTAACTCCCCAAATGTCTTGCATGTGAGGTGCAACAGGACATGAGGTATACGGCCTTGCCTTTGGGAAGCCATGAAGAAGATAGATAAACAAGATGGGTGTAATGGGTTCACCAAGAGAGCTGTAGTAACTCCCAGAGATCACCCACATATGTATCCTCCCAGGGGCGTAACTAGAAACCTCAGGGCCCCGGTGCGAAAATCTGTTAAGGGCCCCCCCAACTCATCTATCCCTTTCTCACGATCTACCCTCTCCCTCCCTACCCCCCCTTCTCACAATCTACCCTCTCCCTCCCTACCCCCCTTCTCAAGATCTACCCTCTCCCTCCCTACCCCCCCTTCTTACGATCTACCCACTCCCTCCCTACCCCCCCTTTGTAGGTCACTTACCGTCAACTCCTGTGTTGGGAGCGTGAGGCGTTTGTCTCGGGTGCTGGCGCTTCACTGCTGAGCGCCGGCATACGACTTCATATGCCGGCCCTCAGCTTGAAGCGCCGGCACCCGAGACAAACGCCTCACGCTGCCAACACTGCACTCTGGGCAGCGCTGAGGCAGGCGGCGGCGGCGGGGAGCGGAGGCATCCTGGATTTCTGTCAGTCAGGGGGGCCCAAGAGTTGCCGAGCGGTCGTTTTCAGCAACCGCTCGGCACCCCTTGGGCCCCCCTGACTGGCAGAACTCCAGGGCCTGGTCGCAGTCGCGACTCCTGTAGTTCCGCCACTGTATCCTCCTGTTGTCCCTAAAATCACTTCCAGCACCAGCCAGCATGTACACCTTGGAACCCTGCTATGTGTACCCAATAAGTAGACACAACTACCTTGAATTGAGTACAGCAGGAATGAACAGTTTATTGTTGTAAAACGTAGACTCATATATCCACAGAACTTCATTAACATAAATTAACATTGATAAATAGGTGCATGTAGACAACCTGGAGCCATCTCTGACTACCTTGGGCCCCTGTATGACAAGTCATTCTGTCACAATGGGATATATAGAAATGGATTGTAATGTGGTCGTGCGGTTTACATTTTCCAACCCACAAGCATTTACTGTTAAATAGGATTTTTAGTCACCGAGTTATGGGCATAACTATACATCAGGCTTGGTGTCTCCTTAGCTGTCTGACACAAATATGCTTCAATAAAATGATTTTTAAGATTTTGTTTACTTAGTGTTGTCTGCTTGGCAGGTGATACCCAACACTCTCTACCTGGTAATAACTCTTCACTAGTAGTTTCCATAGCGTTGAAATGAAATGAGCATTCAATTTAGGTAATTTTAGTCACATAATCATTTTATTGTGGAAAAGGCAATGACAATAGACTTTCCAAGCATTTTCTGAATTATACGAAAAACCTGAGCATGTGTCCAACAGCTACACCAACAAACACTGTCAGCGGACGCCCACCACACAGGAGGCGACAGCTACAATGAGACGCATTTGTGGCTTGTGCTCCGTGCACAGAAGCGCGCGCTCGCTCGCCTGTAGCTAGCTGCCCTGCCTTAACAATAGCCGGCTTCCGTAGCAACAGCAACTGCACGCACAAACTTCAGGAGCGTGCGACCTCTAGTGGTCTCTCGCTGTAATGCCCCATCGAGCTGTCATGTTTCGTGGTCGGTTGCTTAGATACAGGAGATCAACAGCCCTTCGCCTCTGAAACACAGCGGAGAAGTGACTGACGTTCAGAAATTTCCATGCAGTTTAAAGCTCATTTCTGACTCGACTGAAGCAATGGAGCAGGTAAAATCACGCGATTATTTATTTAACCTAAACTAATTACACAGCTCACTTTCCAGGTGCCATCACTGAGCTGCATTTCAGCTGGCAGCACAGGTGCATCATCAATGGGAACTTTTCTTTACTCCATTTAAGTGTTGAAATTAGTTATGAAGTGACTGATATGTGATCACAAATATAGTGTTTGATGGTTATGTAATTTCCCGATCGATCATTATAGGCGTGCAATAATTGGTATCTGTTTTTATTTCCTATACGCCAAGCTTTACATTAAGTCAAGTGCACTATATTCACAGTTACTTGTTTAGTATAATTTTATATAGTAAGTAATTTATATAGTAAGTAATAGTAGTTTGTATGTTTTTGTGGGAAATACCGCAACATTTATGAAATATACTACTTTTTACTGTGCGATAGTGCCCTTTTTCCTTTCACTAATATACTTTTTGACGTAACTGACCCATTTCATCACCCGCTCCTTGTTTTAATAAGTTACCACCAATGTGTATAGTTTGATATGTGATTTTATGTCTATGGTAGCCATTCTTAAACACTTTTAAACAAACTCAGTGATTGTTGATAAATGCACCAAAACAAAACCCTTAATTGGGGATGA
Source organism: Spea bombifrons (assembly GCF_027358695.1). Lineage (NCBI taxonomy): Eukaryota > Metazoa > Chordata > Amphibia > Anura > Pelobatidae > Spea > Spea bombifrons. The sequence goes on from NC_071093.1 coordinate 26,839,026, forward strand.
AATATTAAACACTGCTGTATATACTCAAGTATTAATATGTTAAACGTAGAATTTGACAGCGGATAGTAACCATTTGGCCCATCTAGTATGCCCATTTTTCCTGCTGCAACGTAAGAAATGATACAGCTGCATTATACACAAGTAAATGATCCCAACCACTAGCAGTCAAAGGGTTAAAAGGAAGTATGGCATATTTATGTGTTCTCTTTGTGTACAGGGCATTTGGGTGCAGATATTCTTTATGGAAAAGTCTTTTATTTATTACAGGTTCTCATTAAGACTAGATTCTCACATCTTAATTTAAAAAAAGACTTACTTTTGAGATTTTAATTTGAAAACATCCCATTTTTTTTGCAGCCGTCCAAATTCAGCAAGGGGAAATTTCCAAAGACTACTTTTTTACCCCAGTTGCCGGAGGTAATGTTCATTCTTGTTGAGTCTATCCCGATTTCGATTAAATGAGAAATGAATTACATTACAGCCAAACGTAATAAAACTAGCATTTAGATTTCTAGTAGTGCAGTGCAATGGTTTCAATGGTTGTAGATTCTAAATGCCAGTGACAGAGTTGCTGTAGGCGCATGTACTAGGTGTTAATGCTCAGTAGGGATTACTCACTAAACAGCGAATTATGTTGAGATGGAAATCATTGTCTCACTAAAAACGAATTATGAAGGACCAACCTTAAAGGGGTCGTTTTGAAGGAGGGCTAAGCTGACCCATAATTAAAGTAATGAGTAGAAACACTTAACACACAGTGTATATATATGGTAGTATATGCCTGTGGATATAATCAAAATGCAAAAAACATGATTTTTGTTAGCACACAGTATACCAAATCCCAAAGTATTCTTCTGTGACTGTTGGTTTTTTGATCACCCTATCTTGGTGATGGAAAGGAGAATGCCTAGTGCCTACAGCAGACCAAATCAGCTACTACTTCTAAAAAGTGATGGCACAATGGAAGAAGAATCTTGGCCCCTTTCAGTAGTCATCTAGCTTTTACAGACCCTTCTCTCCATCAGCAGGGATAAAACAGTGTATAACTGATTGAAAATTGAATGTGTATCCTTGGGTTCCCAGCCACTCTGGGAATGTCATGGCAGAATATGGTAAATTGCATTTGAATAAAAAAAATATCTATTTCTTTAGGTGAGCTCCAAGCCACATTGGACAAATACTCCACCTTCATTCCTTCTCAGAGACAAGACTGAAGATGAACAAAACGATACATACAATCCTTACGTCCTGAGGCCCAGTAAGAGTTGTTAACCAGAGAGTTGTTTAAAATTGCCGTCTTTGCACTTGAAACTATTTTTTGGGCACCTTGCAGTTGTCCCTAATTAGAAAGTGTGTTGTGGGGCAATGGAGACACAGCATGATGTTTAGTGATTTGTTTGTATTTCCTTTCAGGGGTGTTCTATTGAGTGTTCAGTTTTCAAATGTAGTCATTAATAAGTGCACAACTGTTAACAAATTAGTACATTTATGCATGGGAGTTTATTGTTCTTACTATAATGGTGGGGGTTTTCCTCTAAAGTATCAGTTCCAGTGAGTTTAAAATGCAATTTCACTCTTAATTATACATCAGTTATGCTTGAGTATAATCCCCATAAATCATATGGTTTCCAGATTTCCAGTACTGAAATGTGTTATAGTAGTTTGTGGTGTTTAGGTCCAGACACCCTTTACATACCTCACAAGTTTCTCTTCAACAGTGATAGTTCCTTTTTTGGACTGCTCACTGGTTTATGAGTGCATCACAGTGTTTTACAGACCTACAAATCACAATAATGTGTATAGAACTGTCATAAAAAGTTTTGTATATGAAATTCTGTTAATAAAATTCATTGTTTTTCTTCTAAATGACTTTCTCAGTTGCATACATATGTCACAAAGTCACATAAAATGTCTGGTTAAGGCCCTTCCCCTAACCATAGCCATTCAAACCAAAGAGTTCCTGTCTGACCATTTCAAATATTGGGAGATATATCATTATCTTGTGTTACTAACCTAATTTTGTATGGTAAGTCTTACGTAATATCAGTTATTTTATGCTCATGCCATTTAAAAGTTATTGTTGTCACATTACAGGAATGCTTCTCATCCCCAAACAAAGAAGAAATAAGCTTCTGGATAGTGGCTTTCCTCAATATAAATCACCAAGAACTGATCATTTATCTGTTGGACCTTCAAAGATCCAGCCAAAAAAGGACCAAGAACATTTCAGAAGTGCCCTTGTTGACATCATCATGTTGGTTATTCGTTTATTTTAACTTTATTGCATATTTTATGTACTTTGGTGTTTTCATACCTGGTTGTATATTCCAGCTGTGCTAGGTAATTTAAAATGATAATAATACATTTTAGTGTTGATCCTAGTAAAAAACTGCAGTTATGGCACACAAAACTACAAATCTAGTAATGTCCTGTTTGGCTAAAAGGTGATAAATCACCTAGATTTTATCACATGAAGAACCATTAAAGGGAAATGCCCATAATTGTTTATTACCAGTATCAGACTAAAACTTTCAAAAAAGTTTTCAAAAATATTGTGCTCTTTTCTTTTTCTAAGACAGTTTTAGTTTTTTTGCATATTTTTTTGAGGCGGCTACATATTACCATTTGTATGTGTTAACTGGCCTCCAAGTCATTGTCTCTTTCAGCTCTTTCAGTTCTTAAGGATTGCCTTCATAAGAGCTCATATAAATACGTGGAGGCATTCTTGTCGTTTTGTATCAAGTGGAATACTATTAAATATTTGATTAGATTCAAATGCATATTAGTACATTTTCGAGTGCTCATATTATTCCTCCTAATAAATGTTCTGTTTTTGTTTTTTAGGCAAAGAGATGCAGCTACTGTCCAATCCTTTCAGCTTGATCATAGTCATCCAACAACAGCACAATCTGCTCTAGATAAAGATATATTGGTAAAAATAAAAGTCTCTTTTCACCTTGCTTAAATTTTAGATGTGAGAACATGTCAACTATTAACCCCTTAAGGACAATGGGCGGTCCCTAAACCCATTGAAAACAATGCATTTTGAGCCCATACATGTACGGGCTTTGTCATTAAGGGGTTAACTAGTTGTAGCATAAAAATTATCTATATATAAAGTCATCATTATGGTTGGGTAGGCTTTCCCAAATCCTACTATTTAAGTATTTATAGTTCAGTAAACGTAACATGGGTAACTGTTTCCAAAATAAAACAAACAAAAAACAATTATTAGAAAGGCCCCTTATATAAGTAATTATTCCTCCCTTATTTAGGTTTACTCTATGCTGTATAACAAATGTATGCAATGCAGTTGTGTTTTAGAAAAACAGTTGTCAATTGAATAGTTTCAAGTTCTAAAAGCTGTTAGTGATAGCCCTTCTACATTTATTTTGTAGCGATACAGTTATTACATAAGCCATGGAATTGATACAGAACATGTGGCACCAATGGAAGAATCGTGGCTGGAAAATGTTTTGGAGCTGGTTCCTGATCATTTAAAAGTTTATAAGGAGAAAATTGATTTGCTATCAGATGAAATGAAAGAAGATTACCTTCTGAGTGTGAAGAAAGCAATTGGTAGAGATTTTACATTCTGATAAACGATATCAACAATAAAGTTTCCTGTTGAGACGTACCATACTATGTAGTCCTTCACATTACAGGAGGCATTGGCATGCTATTTTGTTATTCAGAGTTAATTATTAAACATTATAGGTAAAAACAGTGGGGCTTATTTTTAGCAGGCGGACGGCAGGATAATACATTTAAAGGAATGTTTAGTAAGGGACAGAGTTGAAAAGTATCAATATATTTCTCTTTAACCCAACCAGAGGTCTCTATAGACTCCAAAAATATATGAGATCTCATTGAGCCTGGGATGTCCATGCCATGCCTATACCATTCTGAGAGATGGCTCATGATCAAACGATCTTGAACCTTTTATTTTAGAAAAACAGCCCTACTGTGCGTGATTTCATTTTTGCTAGAGTATGTTGTGTTTTTAAGTCTAAAAATCATTCAAAATTTATAAAAGTATATGTTTGGCTTTCACTAGTTAATAGAATAATTGTATTTTTTTTTTTACTGTGCCTCAGTCGATTTTGTGTTAAAAGATCCAAGGGGAAAAGATGAAAATAAGGAAACAGATCTCCCTGCACATCGTTTGGAGTAAGAAATATTGTTAATAATTTGTAACTACTAAATTTCAGAAAATGATATTTATTGTTTTTGCCAAAACCACACTTAGGAATGACAAATGACTATTTGTAACTGAATTATAACGTTAAACAGGTATTTTTTTTGCATATTTCTGTATCATGATAATGATACAGTTTAGAATGATTCACATTGAGCATATTTAATGGTGCCGTATACATCTCAGATGAATTTAGCGCCATTAGCATTTATGATTTCAGCTAGGAATAGTAAAACATTTCTATAAAATGTGCTCCAAACGTTTTCGCTGAAGCAGAAAAGTAAATGCTATCTTTTTTTTAGGTTGGAAATTGTGCCAAAGCCATGGAAGAAATCGTTTTGGGCAAATTTCAAGTTGATAAAGGAGAACCTAAATACCATAAACCCAACAATGGCTGCTGTCTTAGACTTGTGGCATTCATCGTTTGTGTAAGTAATAGCAGCTACTAAATATTTATTCTGATTTATTTTCACTAACCAAGCATCCCATGTAGGAAAAGGCATATAGTGATGTTTCCATATGTTTGTGCAGAAAACTGCTGTGGCTCATACCAAAAGTTTCAATGTCTGGATTGACTGGACACATTGTCTCTGTTTATTATATTGTCTTTGTTCCATTTTATAAAGGCACCATCAATAAGACCATTGGGAAAAGTGGTTGGGTATTTACCAGTGGAACTCAGATCATATTTATTTATACAACAGATAAAATAACCTTATAGTGATTAGAAACCATGAAAGCCCTTGATAAAAACGAGAAAGCTTAATTGTCATAATGCTGAACAGAAGTTGAACAGAAGATGTTGTAGTAAAGGAATCTTAACAAGCTAAGACTTCTCCAAGATATTGTTAACATCACAAAACATCCTACACAGGGCCGGCCCTATAATGGGGCAGACTGGGGCAATTGCCCCAGGCGGCACTTTAGAAGGAGCGGCACTTTGCCGCCCCAAGCGCTTTTTTTTTTTTTTTTGAAGCGGAGGAGAGAGAGAGAGGCACCGAGTGGTTTTCGCTTACCCGCTCGGCGCCCCTCTCTCTCTCTCTCTCTCCTCTGCGGCGAGTCTCCCTGTTCGGTCCCGGTGCCGGCTTGTAATGCAGAGCGCCGGAAGTGACGTCAATTTCCGGCGCTCAGCATTACAAGCCGGCACCGTGGCAGAGCAGGGAGACTCGCCGCAGGACTGTTTAAAGGTAAGTACCGGGGCGGGGATCATAGATTATGGCGTCTGCGAAGTTTAAAATGCTGCCCCCCCCGGCGTCGGCGGGGGGGGGGGCGGCGTTTTAAACTTCGCCCCAGGCGGCGTTAAGTCTTCGGCCGGCCCTGATTTCCTACAGTACAGGACATCTCTAGAAATAAAAGTCATAATACACCTGGGGAATTGTAAATCACACTGGGTGGGGCTTAAAGTGAAGTGTAGTATGATTGGACCATTGCTACATGCCCTTCTGTATAGTGCAGAGGAGAGGGGTTGCAGGATCGGATTGTTGGCAGGGAGGAGATGAGTTGCAGGATGGTGTTGTGTGTGTTTGGGAGAGGAAAGGGGCTGCCAAATAGCGCTCTGTGGAGGGGCTGCCAGGTAGTGTAATGTATGGGGATTGGTGACTGAAGAAAGGAGGCGGAGTAAAAGGAGAGGGAGGGAAGAGAATAAAGAGAGATAAACCAAAGAACAAGAGGAAGAAAGAGAGAACAAAACCATGTAATTTTAATGATAGGCACATACACTAGAACAAGCATAAACCTCCATTTTCTAGCACCTGTCAAGCTTTGCTCCTCTGTTAAATTTACATAGAACCATACCCTGTTAAATATACATAGATCCATACCAGCTCTCTCTCTCAAAAGCTGTCATGTCTGTTAATAAACAATAATCTTTATATTTTTATGAAGGCAATTACGTCTTATTGATACTGATGAATTTCACAATCGCCAGGAGGCAATGGAACTTACCATTTTTCAAAATCTTGTCACAAGACACCTTGATGCTACTAAAGACAAACTGCTGAAAAAGTAAGAATGTATAGGAATATTGAAAAATGTGATACATTATATATCAGCGCATTACTATTCTTTTTCATACACACCTGGTTATTGCATGCCATACATGTCATACTGTTTAGAATTACTTTTTTTTTTTTACTTTCGTCATCATTTACGAAACAAGCAAATAATGTCTGGTATAGTTGTATATTTATCATACCATAAATTGGCAGCTTTGTGGTTTATATAAACACAAGCAAAATAAAATTGCTTTGAGAAGCCACATTGTTTGCCTTATTCCCTGTTTTTATAAAAATGTTAGATATAAATTCTTACTATCACAGAGGTACTTTATACAACAATTCCCAAATTTTTAATAGTATATGCCCTAATCTAAGTAATAATAATGTCCTAATCCCGTTCTGCCTGCAAACCAAGAGATTAGTATTAAGTGACTAATAGAAAAATATCGTGTCCATTTAGATTCATGACACTAATGTATTTAGGCCAGTAGCCCTAAATTGGTTAAGGACATCTGTAAGTAGGACATGTCCCATCTCTGCCCAATTTTAAAATAAATAAAGAAAATAGTTATCATTTGGCACATTGAGCCTACATCCAAATGAAAAGCAGTTGTCCTTTGATATCGCTAAAGCAACAGTGAACCCTTTTGAGCAAAGTTGCAAAAGAAGGCAGAAAAGATTGGGTTAGGGGGTGGCATGGGGACGCGGAAAGGATGATGTGGTAAATATTCTGGTAATTGCTGAATGTTTTGCACACAGCGGAGCGTGTCATTGGGTGAAGATTGTTATTGGGTAAAATTGCATTTAACATGCAAAATGAAATATTTCTTTTGAAGTCATATGATTGGATGGTTATGTAATATATATGTATCTGAGTCAGTATAAACCTATGCATTTTTCTTTTCTTTTTTGAAAGATGGTTTCCAGAAATTCAAAATATATATTACCAAGGAAATAAGAAGAAACACATTCCCGCTAACAACAAGAAACTTGAATCTTTTTTCAATTGTGCTGCCACTTTAATGACTGAGCAGCTCCAAAGTCTTGCACTGGTGTCCATGAAGGATTACACAGACTTGATAGTACAGCCACTGGTGAGTGAGTCTTTTTCGAGTAGGCTACGGCCTGGGTTAATGTTACATCAAGGTTCACTGCTTAGTTGAAATGGTAGCGATGATTTAGCATAATACCACCAATGTCTTCGTCGGCCAGCAGGATTGAATTTTGGGGTTTACATTTCATTCAAAGCCATGTTTAGCTTTGATGGCAGTGGTCAAGTCAACGGGTAGGCATACGTGTGCATTCACTTTCAGCTCGTTGTTAGATACCTGGCTCTGGCTGCCTTTTTGGTAAAATATGATCCTTGTAGAGACACTTTTACATATGTATAGGTAGTTATGTTTTATTGTTTGTTTCAGAAACCTAATTCCAAATAATCAACACCGCTTGCAGAAAAGAATGTCACCTAACATAACATTATTGCTGTTATTTCAGGGTTCTGTTCGCGCCTACGAACATCCTGGCTTTATAATGAGGCTGATACTGGACAATGTCTCCATTAAATTTGAACCAGACTTTAATGACTATGAAACTGTCCTGTTGAATGTTTATGACTTAATGATCAAAGTGGTTAATCTTGTGCCAAGAGTGGAGACAAAACTTTATTCAGAATGGGTGAGTACAATACAAAATATTTTTCTTATATGTAGAACTTTTCATTTCATTGGAAGGCTCCGAATTGGACCTTGGGAAATGACTGGGTGTATTTTACATTTGTAGATTATGTAATCACTTATCATATGTGCTCTGCTCATTACATTAGAGGCTTATTTTTGCTCCCAATTGGGACAGAATTTACTAACCCTATTAATGTGTTGGTCGGGCTTGTCTAATTGTGATTCTGTATTGACGACTTTGCAGACAAGCTAGAAAATGTGTACTTCAGAGAGAGGAACTATTTAAGACCAACGTCTAAATGTTTCAATTGTGTCCTTGATCTTAAGTTACCGTATATGTAGACGTATTTGTCCCATAATAAAATACAGCCCCCCTCCATCCCTGTCCTCACTGTGTAGTATCCTGCGGTAGCTTTGGGTACTAAAGTCTTGCCATTATGATTATATATATATACATATAAATATATATATATAATCAGCAGATCCACACGGAACTTATATCTGTTTCATTGGAGGAACAAACAACGTTGCACCACTGATTTACAAGGAGACTGTATAAAGGGACTACAGTAGCTATAGTAGGGACAGACCATTCATATAAAGTGATACAATTTCATATGTTTTGCATATTATCGTGCAATGGTTTTGTAAAGGCTTGTAGGATGCATGAAAAATCATATGTATATTTTTGTGTAAATTATTGGTCTATTAAGCTGCATATATATATATATTTATAAATTCAGAAATTGAATGTTATTATACAATGTTTTCCTTACAGGATAATCAATCTAAATCATCTCTAAGGCCCATCATCCTAGAGGAAATTTTAGATGAACACAAGCAAAAAGTGAAAGAATATATTGTCTCGGAGAGTTTTTTACCAAAGGAGCACTTGAAACTATATGATAAATATAATGTATTGATAAGTAAACAAGCTGATTTGGATGTGGATCAGTTCTTGGCTGAAGAGCATACATTTGAGGAGATTATGAGGGAGGTTAAGAAATATGAAACACTCACAGATGAAATCCAGTATACTTCTAGAAAGGTAAATGCTATGATAGATGACGTGTTCGAATCTGAAGAGTATAAGCTACGCATACGTTATGTAATTGGCAAAGTGGGCCTAGGTGGACAACTATGTATCATTTACATAGAATTTGTTTATTTTTTAAACAGATTTAAAAAAATCAATAATTGCTTCTAGTGTTTTTTCAGACCAGCCTACTTCTCAGCTAAATATGCTTTTCTACCTTCATCGCATCGTTCCACAGGACATTTGTGTGTTTTTGCATTCCCCACCCAAGGGCAAAGATTGGTTATGAACACAAAAAAAACCAAAAGGATCGATCCAGCACTTGAAAAAAACTTCCAGCTTTATTTAATTTACTAAATGATTAAAAAGCATAATTCACACCTAAGTGCATAGGAAACCCCAAATCTGACGCGTTTCAAGCGGCACCCCGCTCTTTATCACAGATTGGTTATACCAATATATATATACTGTTAGTATCTTAAATTGAGTTATCACATACACGACATTGTGAAGCTTTTGCATTCTTTTTCTAGTTCATTCGTTTGGGAATGTTTGAACTGCACTGTGATGAATTGATCAGGGCTTTGGCAAAGCGTTCGGAGGCTATTTGTGGAAAGCTGGTCGCAAAAATGTTCAGAGATCACCAGGAGACCAATAAGAGGTAAGCTCTCAAATGCTACAAAACACATTTTTATTTTCTTGTATTGCACTATGTTATTGAGTAATCTCTCTTGGGCATCGGCTGTGTGGCAGAATTGTTTTCTTATAATAGGTTTATATGATTTCAAAGAAAAAGTTTATGATTTGGTTTCCATCACTGCTGGAAACCCAGCGGAGAACCGAGTTATACGCCTTTTTGTGTGTGCTGCTGAGTATTTAAAAGTAAAGATGTGTTTTATGGGGAAATTCATTAAGGTGGCCCATGAATATCTATTACATATACATTTTCCGTTTTGAGTATTCACTATAATGTTTGAGAGCCATCTCTATCCTCGCAGGGAAAATTTGCTGGGATCATCTCTAGTGTAAACTCCAGTGAGTCCCATAGAAGAGTAATAACCTTTCTTTGTTGTTCAAGTCATGGCAACTCGGGAGCTTCATAAAAGTACCTTTCCTGTAAAAATCAGTTGTTATGCATATTGTACTTAGTTTTGTACATGCCAGTTTTATGAATATACCCATATGTAGCTATATTCTGTCAAGTCCTTTCTTTTGATCATTCATCTGGTATTTTTTTTCACATTTTGTTAAGCCCAGATAAACATTTCCTCCATGTAGAAAGCTTCACTATTACCGGGGGTCCAAAACAGCTTGATATCACACAGCAGTCACTTCCACTGTATGTGATATCGCATGACGTTCCAACTAAGTTTATACCAGGGATGCTGTGCTAAAATAGAACACGACGTGCCTAGAAAGCTAATCTGTATGGATATTTGTAGTGAGAAAGGTGTAGGTGGTACTTTTCTCATTCCATACGGATATTAGAATAAAAAAAGCATAGCCTGTAACACTGATCAAACTTGCAATTAAAAAAAACATTATTCTGAGTATGTATATACCAGTGTTAATATAACTTTATAATTCAGTTACTACATATTTTTTTTACGTCCGACATTATGGCTGGTATTAGGGCCCATTGTGTTCCACATTGAAATGAGCATCCTGCATTAGGTGTTGGTAATGTTGCACATTGATTTTCTGTATGTTCCTTCATTTTAAAATGTATATTGTTTTAGAAATATTTGTAAATGTTTCAAAACCACTTATTTTATGCAGGTTGTGTGATGAATTTGAGAAAATAGCAGAAAAGGCTCTAAGTACTCCTCCAAACACAAAGGAGCTCATGGCACTGAAGGTGCGTGGATTTTGTTTGCCTTTCAGAGAGAAATGATTATACTATGTTAGCCATAAGAATAAGATTCAAGGTACATTTTGTGATAAAGAAATCACAAAAAGGAGTAAAAAAATAATACCTTCTAAATAAACAACTAAATGTAATGGCAATGTGACAAAAATCTATATGATGTATGATCCATTTGAATACACCTGCCACCTGTTCCCTGACAACGATTAGATGGTAAATTGAATCATACCCCCTGACACACGGACATAAGTATATAATATTCTTTGAAATTTATTTGATTACAAATACAGGAATACATCCAGAAAGTGGAATCCGAAGATATGTTGGCTCTGGAGCAGAAGCTTATTGGGGCTAAGAATCGCCTCGCCTTCCTGGTGGATTATGTCACATTTTCTCCTGCAGACATTCGTTTGAATAACAGTACTTTCCAGTGGTACAATCGTATGGGAAATATTTTTGAGGAACACAGGAAAATTACGAAAGATAAAACTGAACAGTATCAAGAAGGACTTAAAGTAAGTATTGTGTCTAAGTAAATATCAGCTTGTGTTTATAAAAATGGGTATAATTCCAATGAAAGCCTGTGACAATTGTATAATGATGGTCAAATAAGAGCATCAGCATCAGTAAGACACAGAGCCTGGGCAGGCAGGCACTGGCAGATGATAGGCACATGCAGGACCTTGGAGCAGGACTGAATTTCCCCGATATTAAACATATTACAATAATTGATCACCCAGAGCAAGGCCAGTGAAAGAGGAGCAGCAGTAGTAGTAGAGCACTGGGCATGGCCAGACAGGCACTGGCAGATGATAGGCACATGCAGTACCTTGGAGCAGGACTGAATTTTCCCGATATTAACCTCTTAAGGACAACGGACGGTCCCTAAACCAATTGAAAACAATGTATTTTGTAATTAAGGGGTTAAACAAATTACAATAATTGATCGCCCAGAGTAAGGCCGGTGAAAGAGGAGCAGCAGCAGCAGTAGTAGTAGGGCACTGTGTCTGGGCGGGCGGGCAGGCACTGGCAGATGATAGGCACATGCAGCCCCTTGGAGCAAGACCGAAAAGTGCATTTTTTTTTCTAGATCAGAAAACAAAAATGCCTTTGAACGTTACCAAGGCTGACTATTGTGTGGGAGCAGAACAGAGTAATATCCTAGTTTAAAAAATATTTTTCCAAGGAGAATATGTTGAGATTTCTTTCATTTATGTCTTGGAAAGCTATAATAATGACAGCAATACAGTTACAAGTTTACAGTTTTGGTGATATTAAACCGAATGAAGATCTGTGGTTTTCCTGAAGCGTATTGTGGGGTTTTTTTTGGGGGGGGGCAGAAAAAATTGGCTCTACCAGCTTCCTCATGTATCATTGAACCATGAGTAAGATGGTGGAAGTGGGCTGAAGATTGTAGGTGGTGTGGAGAGCTGGGGTTAGCATTCTGCTCAGGGAAGAATCCAGGGAAGAGGTTATTACGAAGCAATGATTACGTATTAGGACTATTTTGCAACATGTGATATCCTGTTAATACATTTTGTGATTCATTGTGATGTACGTAACAATGGAAGGTACATTGAAACTCAGTTCATGATGAACAATTAGTTAATATGAGGCATGGGTAGTACAGTTTTGTAGGGATGTATGGAATATTTTATCAAATAAGCAAAATTCAGGTGCTATTTATTAACATGGGACAACACACACAATGATAATATAAAGAGATACCCTTCACCAAAATTCACCAAAAACACCAAAATATATAATTCCAAACAAGATATTATAACACATTTATAGTTACTCAAGATATAAATTATTGTTGAAACAAAATCTATAAAAATATCTGTATGATTTGTGCAGTAAAAAGTATAAAACAGAAAAAATATTTTCAAAACATGTAAAAAATATATAATGTCATAGAATAGAGTGTATTATCAATCAGTTATTAAAAAGAATTACTGGCTTATGGATATAACCCATACAGTGGATAAAAAGCCTACACACCCCTGCCAGGTTCTTTTGATGTTAAAGAATGAGACAAAGATAAATCATGTCAGAATTTTTTCCACCTTTAATGTGACCTATAACGTGAACAATTCAATTGCAAAACACACTGAAATCTTTGAGGGGGAAATATTTTACCTCATAATAACCTGGTTGCATAAGTGTGATATGTAATATGTACATATTATCTGATAGTTTTGACCTCAAACCTTTACACAACGTGCGTGCAGATGGGAAGGGTACAGCCCCAACTTACATGTCAGCTTTTTGTTTATTTATTTTTATAAACTTTCTCAAAACTTTCTGGAAGATTCCTGGATTTTGGCAGGTTCTGTCTCCTACCTGTGGAACTTTCAGTGTAGACAATTAAATGTTGTGTGTGTGTGTTTTTTTTGTGTATAAGACCTCAAATGAATCATTAAATAATGTTTCAATTCCCCAAATAGCTTCGCTGTGAGAGGTTTATTGAAGAACTGGAGAACTATGCCAAACAGGTTGTTGAATTTGAAGCTTATGGTGACTTTCAGGAGGTTAACCGATATCTCAAAAAGGCACAAGCACTGAATTCTAAACTGGACCTTGCAGTAGAAAAGGTATGTTTTGCATTTGTAGCTTACTGTACGCCATGCTTGGTGAAGTAAATACCGTATTTGCTCGATTATAAGACGACCCTGATTATAAGACGACCCCCCAAAATCTGAATATTAATTTAGGAAAAAAAAGAAAAGGCCTGATTATAAGATGACCCTATAGGAAAAAAGTTTTACCAGTAAATAATAATTCATGTAAACAATTTTTTTATTTCCTTTTATTTACCAACCTGTCCCCAGTTATGCTCATCTGCCGCCAGTTATTCACATCTGCCCCCAGGCATGCCTTATACCCTCCTATATGCCACTCTGCCCCATGTTATGCCTTTTAACCCCCTATATGCCACTCTGGCATATAGGGGGTTAAAAGGCATATCATGGGACAGAGTGGCATATAGGGGGGCACTTACATAACCAGACACTAATATACCCACCCAGACACTTCCCTACCCACTGAGACACTTCCCTACCCACTGAGACACTTCCCTACCCACTCAGACATTTACCTACCCACTGAGACACTTACCTACCCACCGAGACACTTACCTACCTACTCAGACACTTACCTACCTACTCAGACACTTACCTACCTACCCAGACACTAATATACCCACTCAGGCACTTCACTCACCGCGATGTCTCAGCAGGCGCTTGCTGCAGCTCCCACGGGATTTCGGCATGATGCTGTGTGACCCCGCTAGGCCCCGCCTTCTCCAGAAAATTGAAGAGGTCTACCGGATCTGCTTTGGGACGGCACAGTGCCGCTGGGTCCTGGTCCTGCTTCTGGAGCAATCTCCCCAACCGGCTCTGCTTCCCCGCAGTGGGCGGGCTTTCCCGGGGACAGGAAGGTACGCGTGTATGCAACCTCGGCTGCTGACGGCACTTTCGCCGGCGCTCGGTGATAGACGGCGGCAGCAGCTGAGGTTACCATACAGGAGGATCCAGGTCCCCTGCAGCGATGCGGGGGATCTGGGTCTTAATCTAATAGTCAGACCTCATTTGAGGTCTGATTAGAAGACGACCCCGATTACAAGACGAGGGGTATTTTTCAGAGCATTTGCTCTGAAAAAAACCTTGTCTTATAATCGAGCAAATACGGTATTAGTAATAATACAAAAGAGAAGCCACAGCACGCCTAACAGTTATCTTGCCTTGACTAGTAATAAGTAGTATAACCATAGCACAAAATAGCAAAACAAGTTTGCGAAAGAACCTCTGCTAAAAGTAAAAGTTTTTTTCAGAAACAAAATCATCTGAAAAAAAGACCTTGTCTTACATTCACAGCAATTGGTGGTTAAAAATGACAGCCCAGTGATGTTCATCACGTCATCAATCAGGTCCTCAAACTCGATGCAAATCGGGTACGGGGTGTTCTAGGATGCCTCTGAATTGAGGCAGGACTGGAATGTCTAAAAATAATCTGTAATTACTGGGAATTGTCACAATCTACAGTCATCGGCCCCCAAATACATGGCAGTGCATAGCGTGGGTTGATCCTGGTAGCCTTAGGGGTTAGGCAGACCAGGATAAACCATTATTTTTTGAATTTAACGATGAGATTAATGGGAAAATCAATCACAATGAGCACATGTGAAAACGAAGTTGTTAAAATCTCTCCAAATCTCTTTTACTGACACACTTTTTGATCTTGTATCAGAGAGAGAGAGAGAGAAATGAGATACTGTGTACCTAGAAGTAAAGTAATACAAAAATAATAAAGCAATTAAACATTTTTTTTCATTTTCACATGCTTCATTGCATCTTAAATGATAAACAAAGGGTCCCAAAATGTTCTTAAAAGAAAGCACTATCTGACCTTGCAAAAACAATTTATTTCCCCCACTCCTACATGTGTAAGTATGCATATGAGTGTCTGGCAGGGTATAAGTATGCAAACGAGTGACAAAAACAGCGGTTTTGTTTTTTTCAGTAGAGCCATCTTATATTCAGGGATTTTTTTTCTTTTTATAATCAGGGTTGTGTTGTAATCAAGCAAATACGACAGTGTTTATTAAAACATACAAATCTTCCAGCCAACCTTAATAATATATTGTTTTATTTTTGTCTGAGCAGAGCAAATTTGCGGTCAAGAGAAAACCTTACACAATATTGCCATTATTTCAGTACATTATAGGGGGTTATGTCTGTCTCTTATACCTTTTTTTTTTTTTAAATTCTCACATATCTTAATATGCTGATGACTGGAAGATACAGCTGGGGTTTTAGTTAATTCCGTTGGACCCCCCTGTAAACCCTTCCTGCTTTGTTTGTGGCTCATTGCACCTCGTTATAGCATATGTTGTTTTCATTTGTAGACCTCATTGTTTAGAAATACATGCCTTAATTAAAATGTATTTTTTGTTTATATCAGTTTAGTCTATCTTATATTTGAAGCATAAAATACCTTTGTTAGTCATGTTCAGATATAAAGCTGTCCTCAAGCTGAATAAATGTCTATTGTTATTCCTTTACATCATTTTGTATACTACAGGTTGATCAACTTAATGCAGAAGAAGAAGCATTTGGTTTGGCAGCTTCCCAATACCCTCAAAGGAAGAAAGTTCAAGATTCTCTCAATCCATACTTGAGACTGTATGAGATTATAGTTGAGTTCAATACCAAGTACAAAAGTTGGATGGAAGGTCCATATTCTGACGTAAACCCTGACCTTGTGGAGCAAGATGTAGGAAACTATTGGAGAGTGCTGTACAAACTTGAAAGAACATTTCACGACTTTCCAAACGCCCTTTCACTGACTTCTCAAATCAAAGCCAAGGTGGAAGAATTCAGGGGATGTATACCTCTTATACAAATTGTTTGCAACCCAGGACTGCGTGATAGGCATTGGGAGGCAATGTCTGCCGTTGTTGGCTATTCTATTAAACCACAAGATGACACCAGTGTTCAGAAATTTGTAGAAATGAAGCTCCAATCGTTTCTTGAAAAATTTGAAAGCATAAGTGAGTCTGCCAGCAAGGAATATTCCCTTGAAAAAGCAATGGAGAAAATGATATCTGAGTGGGATAAAATGGAGTTTACGCTCCTTCCTTACAGAGAAACAGGAACCTACATACTTTCATCTGTGGATGATATACAGATGTTGTTAGATGACCATATTGTCAAGACACAAACCATGAGGGGATCTCCTTTTATTAAGGCTTTTGAAAAGGAAATAAGGTAATGACATGTGTAGTGTTTTGCCAACCTATCATAAACAATGCTTTATTTCTGTATATTAAATGTTCTCCATGTAAGCCATAAATTGACCTAAGTTTATACAGTTCCATCACCTTTATTGGGAATAATAGGTTTAACCTATACAATCATCAGTGTAATATTTGCTGTGCTTTAGTGGTTATTATGTCTAGACAATATCACTATTTTTCTATTGGCTACATTATTTACATGCTGAAAATAAGTAATTTTTATTATGAGACCCTATATGATTCCATTGTAAATGGAAATACCACTATAGAATTTCAGCGTCATTTCCATACTTGGGGAAAGATGAAAACTCACTCAATAATAGTAATATAATTATTAGATAACCTTTACTAATGTGAATATATCGTTATGTTCCTTATTTCAAGCAAAACATCTACGTGCTGTTATATGAGTCTAGTTGGAGACTCTTTAACCTTTGAAAGTTCTCTCTTTTTGTTCACAGAGAATGGGAGGGAAAGCTGCTGCTACTACAGGAGATCCTGGATGAGTGGCTAAAGGTTCAAGCCACTTGGCTGTACTTAGAACCCATTTTTAGTTCCCCAGATATCATGGCTCAAATGCCAGAAGAAGGCAGACGCTTCTCTACTGTAGATAAAACATGGAGAGACCTCATGAAGCTAGTGCTTTTGGTAAGTTATTGTAGTGAGCAAAACTCATTTGGAAATACACATTTGGCTTTGTTTTATGCAAAATAACTTGCATAAGAAATATGATTTAAAACAATACGTCCAACATTTCTGCAACAAAATACTTTTTAACCTTTTTAACCTTACTGGCTGGAACAAGAATGGGCCGTTTTGCTGCATGGTACATAAATGTAGCTGCAAATGACATCCTGGTTTGGCCCCAAAGATCCTGTTAAAAAGCTTATTGCTAGACCTTTAATGATTATAGTCCTTAATGATAAATTAATGATAAATTATCCATGGTAATGCAAATACAAATAACATTTGATTCCATACTGACTCTATATTGAGGTACGGCTTTGATGAAACTGAAATAGATATAACTAGTAACAGAAATAAGATCGTGGAAAGCTTGTGTAATACCTGCTGTCTATGTTTATTCCTTACATACTTAATGTAAAATAATATAAAATGTTAAGAAGGCTCATCTGTCTCCTTACAACAAAAGCATATTGGGTATATTGCTCCAGAAGATGGCACTGTGGCTCTATACAGCTCACAATCGAGAGAAGAGATTGGCGTAGGAGCTTACAAAGAAACAATCCTTCTGCATTGATCAACAAAAATAAACTTCCTTTAACTCCCATTTTCATGGTAATATGGGCTAGCTGTTAGTATAATGGGATAAAAGGTAATGCAAATGTGGTCTTTCAAGCATCTAACCTGTAAGGCTAATAATGAATAATTGCTGTAAAAAATGTGTTTTTCTGTTTTTTTTTAAATGCAGGAGGACATCGCATTGAGTATTTTAGTTAATTTGTGATAAAGTAGATCACAATTAGTTTATAAATGTTTTTTATAAGAATTTTAACCATTTACAGTGTCCAATCTCTCTCCTTGGAAAGATTAATAAGTCCACAGTGACTTATTATGTATGAATTAAACCCAAACCAAAAAAAATCCTTGGTGAGCTTCATCTGGAAGATGGCATACATTAGTCATGCATAATACATAATTCAATCTTTCTGTGTGTAGATGAGTTAACTATACACATTTAGCCCAGGTTTTTGTTCTAGAAACGCACCAGGATTTGTTATTAAGGTGTATACTTAAGGGCTTTCCTCTAATATTCCCCCACATATTGAACCATATTTATAATCGAGGACAATTTTAAAATGAAAAAGGTAACATCATTAAATCATTTTTGTTTCAGGACAAAAATGTTCTTGCTGTAGTGAATATTGAAAAAATGCTGGAAAAATTCAAAAAATCGAATGAGTTTCTGGAACTTATTCTAAAAGGGCTCAATGACTACTTGGAAAAGAAGCGCTTGTTTTTCCCCAGATTCTTCTTTTTGTCCAATGATGAGCTGCTTGAGATTCTGTCAGAAACAAAGGATCCTACAAGGTAGGTTATTCAGAACTGTGTGCATTTTAAACTTCTAAACTGAAATATTATACAGTGGCAAGTAAGTGAACCCTTTGGAATTACCAGCAGTTCCGTTATATGTAATCTTACAATAAGTTACAATAATGAAGAAACATAATCTGTTTTAACTAATAACACACAAATTATTGTATTGTTCTTGTCCATATTGAATACATCATTCCAACATTTACAGTGTGGGTTGGAAAAAGTATGAGACCCCATGGCTAGTCTCTTCAACAAAAGGTAATTGGAGTCAGGAGTTAGTTAACCTGGAGTCCAATCAAACAAACGGCATTGGAGATGTGTTTCAGAGCTGCTGGTGTTTATCTTTCTGTAGATTCGCACAGCTTGTGAGTTGAGTTGTCAGTTTCCATCATTTTCAGCTAATGATGTAAATCAAAATGTAGTAATTGCTTGCCTTTATTGCAGAGTTCAACCTCACTTAAAAAAATGTTTTGAAGGAATAGCTAAGGTGGAATTTACAGATGTCTTGGATATCACACACATGAATAGTAGTGAAGGTGAGGTGGTGCAGCTCATAAATACAATTTCAACTTCTAAAGCAAGAGGCCAAGTAGAAAAATGGCTAGTTGAACTTGAATCTGCAATGATTAACTCAATTCACAAGGTGAGATTTTTTTTTTATTTATTGTCTGTATGTCTTATTCATATCATCAAATATGATTACTGTTGGCATAGCAAATTTCATCCTTTAAGGACCAGTTATGAACAACTCCATCATCGCAACCTTGGTACCAACATATTGGGAACATATTATTTTTGGTGGAGCTACAAAAACTGTGTTATTGGGAATACCGCATTGGCTCGGATATAGGCCACACCCGAATATAGGGCGCACCCTAAAAGTTTGGTGCTTTTTTAAAGAAAAAGTTTTGTAATAGATATGCTGCCACTCTGGTCCCCCACCCCTGAGATATGCTGCCACTCTGCCCCCCCAATATGCTGCCACTCTGTCCCCCTCCAGAAATGCCGCCACTCTGTCCCCCCCGATATGCTGCCACTCTGCCCCCCCGATATGCTGCCACTCTGCCCCCCCGATATGCTGCCACTCTGCCCCCCCGATATGCTGCCACTCTGTCCCCCCCGAGATATGCTGCCACTCTGTCCCCCCCTCTCGAGATATGCTGCCACTCTGTCCTCCCCCCTCGAGATATGCTGCCACTCAGTGGAAGTGCCGGCACCGGAAGTTGTATACGCGTATTGCGTAGATGTCCCCCGCCGGCCCCGCAAGACACCCGGGAGTCTGCTCTGGTAAGTCTTGGGGGCAGAGGTAAAATGCATCGTGCGGATGTTCACCGGCTGCGGTGATGCACAATGTGCTTTAACAATCTCCCTTGCCGGGAATTCCCCCGAGCCAGCAGCGGAGGCTGTTTATGCGAGCGTCACTGCTGCCGGTGAACGTCTGCGCGATGCGCTTAGACAATCTCCCATGCCGGCACTCCCCCCGTGGAAAGTGCCGGCAGGGGAGGCTGTCTGAGAGTATCAGAGAGTAGGATATGGGTCCCCTGCACCGCTGCGGGGGATCTGTATCCTAACCCTGCTGCCTGCCCGGCGCCCGGAACTGCATGTCCCGGGCGTCGGGAGCTAGACCCCGAATATAGGCCACACCCCCACTTTAAAGACTTAGTGGGGGGAAAAAGTGCGGCCTATATTCGGGCCAATACGGTAAATACCATTTAAAATGTTCACTCGTAGAAATACCAGAGATGCTAATGCCCATTATCTCTCAACATCACATCCATAGTAATAAGCAAAGGGTAACCAAATACCACTACCTTTTGAAATTAAGTAGATTTTGACATACCCTTTAGACCCATCTTACATACCCTAACTAGTACACATACAACGGAAACTTTGAAATAAACCTTGTTAAATATTGGAGTCCATGTACAAATGAATAACATCAGCATTATTTATGAGGACATAGTGAAGACTTTTCAAAGACTGAGTAAAACTATTTTCATGGGTTTTTTCTTCCATTCTACTCACCATCAGAAATGGCATATCCTATTCTACTTGTCTTGTCTCTTCTCTGAAGAGTTTCTGGAAGTGTAACTGTTCAATAGAGGCTGTTGGAAATCTCTGGCATGTTATACAAAACTCTTTCAAGAGTAGTCAAAGCATTGAGTAGGAGGCTTTTTCTTGCATAATTCTTTCCTTTTCTTTTTCTTTCCATGTGCCAAACCACTGAGATCTGGGCAGAAGCACATGGCTTTGAAGAACTTATTCTCATTGTTTTTTTTCTTACTATTTTTAATCATTGTTTAAATATATAAGAAGTTACGTAAGGTTTTTCTTTTCCAACATAAACATTATTAAAATTAGCACATTTGGTGCATGGTTAGTGAGTGCTTCATTTTAATTTCATGTTTCTTTGTAATATCATATATATTTTTTTCATTTAATATTTTTCTATTTGGCATTGGTAATGGTGTTATCTAAAGTGTTATTTCCATTCCTGCGTCTACCGCTTCTTAAGCTGTGTGCTTTCTCTGTTCAAGTTCTCTATTATTATTATATATCAAATAATGTGTGTGTGTGTGTGTGTGTGTGTGTGTGTGTGTGTGTGTGTGTGTATATATATATATATATATATATATATATAGATATATATATATATTGTGACAGGCCTCCCTTTTCCTTGGGATTTTTGTCAAGGATCTTGGCTGTAACCACAGTCTTCTAGGGTAAATGAAGTCCAGGACACATCCAGCTCAGCTTCAATGTTTATTTTAAAGGAATAAACAGCAGCAGTTGTAAGCAGAATAACAGTCTTTGCTTAGGACAAAACAGGTCACAAGTTACCATCAATATGGCTTTGCAGAGAGAAAACCACCCCTCAGTTCATCAGCTCTCCTAGCTGGCATAACAGTGGCTTCCTACTCTGAATCAGGCTCAAACCCTTTAACCTTCTGCCTGCTAATTAATCAGCCACAGGTGAGCTGTTACTTAGTCCACACCTGTGGAGCTCCTGTCCAGAATGCAGTCTCCGGACTGGATCAAAACAGCAATTAGTGCTGTTGGAGCACTGGCCCACCCTGCTCTTTGAGATGCTCCGCCCCAGGGACCCTTACCATGTTTTGCAAACTGCCAGCAGTGCAGTTTGTAAACAAACAACATATTTCCCTGGGACATATTTTAACCCCTTGATGACAATTGCCGGTCCGGGCACGTCACCGAAAATCAAGTCGATAACGACAATTGACGTGCCAGGACCGGCACGTCTATAAACGGGTGCAGAAAGCGAACTATTTTCGCTTTCTGCACCGAAACAGCGTTGCTGTAATGCCTCGCTGCATTCAGCAACGCCATGATCGGCACAAAGGGGCCATCTCTGGCCCCTCCCCGGGGCGTCAACATCCGCCATACTTTGTATGGCGGCGGACGCCGGTTTTAAAAGCGTTTAGGAGGAGATCAACGATCGCCTCCTAAACTTAAATGGTGTGGCTGGAATGCCTCGATCAGGAGGCATCCAGCGACACCAAACACATACCTTGGGATGGACTTTGACCGCTCCGGAAAAAAACTTTGACCGCTCCGGGAAAAAAAACAATAAAGACTAAAAAATTTCGCTAGACGGTCTCCAGACCCTCTACAGAACTCTGGCTCCACTTGCAGGTTGAATACAGGTACTGCATTCAACCATGCAAGTCAGTGGAGCTCAGCTTTCTAATCGCAGTGTGATTAGTAAAAATAAATTAAAAATAAAATAAAAATTAATAATAATTAGAAAAAAATAGTAAAAAAACAGTAAAATGTAAAAATAATTTCCCACTGATGTCACTATCAGGGGAACCTTCAAGTTGAAAAAAAATGTAAAAAATTTTTTTAAAAAAAGGAAAAAAAAAAAATATATATATAAAAAATATATTTTTGTGAGCAAGTCCTAAAATTAGCATATTAGCTTAAAACAATTCTCGCATGGAAAGAGTTAAAATACTGGCATATTAAATGCCCATGGGGTGTCTACTTTTAAAAAATGTATGATTTGATGGGGTAAATTGAATTGGCTGGGTTCAACAAGGTCCCAATTAACATGGGGGGAAGGATGGCCACACATCTAATTTCCAATTAGAAAAATGCACACGTACCAAATGTGGCCTTTTAGTTCCCCCAAAAAATGACAAACCCATGCATGTGGGGTATCACTGTACTCAGAAGATGTTGCTGAACACATATTGGGGTGTCGTGTGACAGCGGCATATACAAGGAGCTGTAAATTCATACATAAAGTAGGTGTGTGTGGGAAAAATACACACACAAAAATACTACTGCAAACTTTGAAACAATGCTGGTGGTAAAATGTGTGCATGCAAAGAGTTAAAATACCAGCATTTAAAATACCCTGGGGTGTGTAGTTTTCAAAAAT
The DNA here is from genome assembly GCF_027358695.1 of Spea bombifrons. Lineage (NCBI taxonomy): Eukaryota > Metazoa > Chordata > Amphibia > Anura > Pelobatidae > Spea > Spea bombifrons. The sequence continues at coordinate 26,862,063 of NC_071093.1, forward strand.
ATATGGGTTTATTGGGCACACTGAAATGGCCCGGCTCAAAGATGTACCAAATAGGGAATGGGCAGTGGTTCAACATTGAAAAATGCGTATGTCCCAAATGTGGCCCTTTTGCCCCCAAACAGCCAGGCAAAATCATTCATGTGAGGTATCGCTGAAAACATATTGGGGTGTTTTATGATAGTGACATATACCAGAACCTGTTTATTCATACCTGAAGTAAGATGTGTGTGACAAAACAAATGCAAAAAAATTACTACCATAAAGTTTGACAAAGGCTGATGGTAGAATAAGTGCTTGGAAAGGGTTAAAATCGTAGTTATTTTCTATACAATATATTTTATATTTATATTTTCCAATATATATATTCCACTGTATCATTTACTGCATAAAGGTGATTGGTGAAGCCATTGAAGCTTACCCCAGAACAACTCGGATAGATTGGGTGAGAGAGTGGCCAGGGCAGACTGTCCTCTGCGTGTCTCAGTGCTTCTGGACACAAGAAGTTCAGCTCTCTATCAGAAAAGGTCAACAGGTATGTATGTTCAAATCAGTTATCAATGTTGATAATAATGTTAGTATGTAATATATTTTTAATAAAATGTTTTTTTTAATACATTTACATCAGACTGAAGGGGTGAGTCTTTAAAATAAGCAGACTAAACTGGTTCTTATGTACTGTCAAATTCTATCTATGTTTCTATAACATTGAAGGTAGTGCTGCAACTAACTATTATTTTCATAATCGATTAGTTGGCCGATTATTTTTTTTTTGATTAATCGGATAAAAAAAATTAAATTTTTCATTTATTTAAAATAATTTAATGAACAAACTGGATGTTAAAAACAAACACCAGAATAAAAAACTTTGATTGAGAAAAATGCATTTCTTGTTTTTATTTCCCAACCTGCCCCTCCTGTTATGCACATCTGAGCCCAGGCTTGCAACTCTGCCTCCCAGATATGCCTTATATGCCCTGTATGCCTTATACCCCCAAATATGCCATTCCGCCCTCCCCAGACATACCTATTACCCCATGATATGCCTTATAACCCCCTGAAATGCCACTGTGCCCTCGGATATGCCTTATACCCCCAGATATGCCACTCTGCCCTCCCCAAATATGCTTTATACCCCAATATGCCACTGTGCCCCTGATGTGCCTTTTCCCCCTGAAATGCCTGATGTTTGCGTGCATCACTCAGACGCCCACCGACTGCCAGAAAGGAGGATCCAGGTCTCCTGTAGCCCTGCAGCGGATCCTCCTCTCTGGCAGCCCCCGATTGTTGCGCGATGCACGCAGACAACCTCCAATGCTGCTGGCCGGTACTTCCGCTGACGCTTCTATAATGGAGCCGGATTTTCACATCACGCCGTAGCTCCATCATAGAAGCCCCGGCGGAAGTGGAGGCCAGTAGCGGATCCTTTCTTTTAATATTGATGTACAGGCTTGACCTTGAGCGAGCTAAGTGAGCAGGATTTACATGAACATATGATGAGGAGTGTGTTCGATAGGGTGCAGTAGCCTGTGGTTGCGTACCCCTATCCTCCCATCAATCTGTCTTGCCCAAGACTATGATTTCTCATGTATGATTTTGATTTTTGTATATACCTTTTGCGGATAGAAAGTAATACTCTTCTAATCTACAAGACAGCTAGCTTTTAAATGGCTATTTTTGTTGTTTTTGTGATCACTTGAAATAATACCGTTTTCCGATCCAATATTGTAATATATGATGAATTATGTAAAAATCCTGTTGAATATAGTAATGGAAGTTGATATTTTGCAAATACATGTTGTAAGATCCATTATATATCTGTGCCACTCAACTTGTGTTGTAATTTTAAAATATATGAAAGCTTCAAACGTCAATAAGAAATGGGAACTTTTTCTTTGGAGCTAAATCTTATCAGTGACATTTATTTTGCAAATGCAGGCACTTGAGCAATACCTGGAACAGAATAATAAACAAATTGATGACATTGTTGCTTTGGTAAGAGGGACGCTGTCAAAGCAGAACCGCGTGACACTCGGCGCACTTGTAGTTTTGGACGTTCATGCCAGAGACGTATTGGCAGCTCTCGTCAATAAACAAGTTAGGGATGAAAATGATTTCGAATGGTTAAGTCAGCTGCGGTACTATTGGGAGGTAAGTCAAACTGACGATTACAAAGTTTGTTTACTGCTATTTGTTAAACCTTTAGGACTGTATATTTTTGTAATTACATGAAAAAATATGTTCTGTACATTGTGACCCATTTTTAGAAACAGTCTGCGATGTGATAAAATATTTCTTTGAACTACTTGAACACCTGTTTACTAAATATTTTGTGGCGTACCGTTTTAAATAAAATCAGTTGAGTTGGGGTTTTCTTAGGAAATATTGTTTATTCTAACATGCTCTGCAGCCCAGAGATCTATGGGTTATTCCTGTTAGAAATGTTAGTGAGAGATTATCCTTTTTTTTTGTAGGGCCTTTCACAAATGTTGAAAAGGTTCTTTCAGTCGCATAGTTGGTTTATCTACATAAACCAGCCTTGACTCCAGCACATCATTGTATGCCTGGCCCATACTGGCTTGTGTCATTTTTATAGGTTAAAGGAAGAATTGACCTTTCATTTGATCCCCTTGTTGATGGTTATACATGTTTATGATGCCAGTATGATTTCTTTCCAGGAGGGACATCTTCAAACAAAGATGATTAATGCAGGACTGCAATATGGATATGAATATCTTGGCAATACCCCTAGACTGGTTATTACTCCTTTAACAGACAGATGCTACAGGTAGAGTGTGGAAAGTGCCAGCACTTTACTTATTCTACATTATGAGATTTTTCTATCAATACATTTGCCAATTGCAATCCTGTGCTCAGTCTGAGCTAAGCACAAAATACCCCATTCTTTCCTTCCATTCCATATTCATATAGATCCCTAAAACTAGGAAAACTTTCTTTTCTATGGGATGACATAATTGCACAGTATCAAAGCTTGTAATATATGTTATTATTTCCCCAGCATTAAAAAGATGGCCTTGATTTGTATAAATGTATTACTTTGTTGTGTCTTGTTTCGGAAATTTCCCTGCGCGAGAAGCCTCTTGCTCTACGAGAACTGTTTGCAAATAAAACTATACTATACTATACCCTATAACATTAAAATTATCTTTCTATCTTCCATATATATCTTTTGAAATATTTGTAACTTGTCTTCTTAATGGTTTCAAATCTTGTCTGATCCATAATATGACCCCACAGGTCTTATGTTAACAGATGAACAGTTTAAAAGTATATTAACACATTTGTCCTAATAATATATATAGTGAGTAGGGATACTTTTTTACATTATTTAATATTATACTTTATTTTTTATAATTTGTTTTTGTGTCATAAAACATGTAGTAAATCATTTTTAGAGTAATCTGTACTGAGTTTTTATTAATTGTAACCTACACAAGGCTTTTATGGCATAAATAATTTGCCCTATTTCCTAAGAAGAGAGAAAAAAAATTGAATAAAAAAATAAAATGTTTGCTTAAATTCAAATATATATATTTTTTAATAACAGAACTTTATTTGGTGCGCTTAATCTCCATCTTGGTGGAGCTCCTGAGGGACCAGCAGGAACAGGAAAAACTGAAACCACTAAAGATCTGGCAAAAGCAGTAGCCAAACAATGCGTTGTTTTCAATTGTTCTGATGGATTGGACTACCTTGCTTTAGGGAAATTCTTCAAGGTACTGTATGACAAAATACTGACCTTTTCCATAAAAAATGGCCTTTTCTTTTACACTTTTGAGTGGCTGGAACCCCAAACTATGCTGGAGTATTGTTAGTTCGACCAGACTTTAAATACAGAATACATTAATTATGTGATATCACAAGGTGGATCGCAGCCTGCTGGGATTCACAATTGGCAAAATATACCCTTGCATCTGGTGGACATCTCCTGCTGGCATGATTATGAGGATCATCTGCAACCTTTTTAAGATACAGTAGATCACTGCTCTGTTTTGCTCATATTATGGAGTAGATTCAGTTTAGCGTTAGCAGACCTTCACGCAGCAATATCTGAATCCCGAGTGTGAACTGTTTTTTTGCAGAAAAATGTTTCAGAAAACTTATCTTAGTGGATTCTGTGCTAGTCTCTAAGTTGCACATGGCTGTGTGTGCTGTAAATTGTACGTTGTAAATGCAAGTCCACCAATATATAATCCACTCACTAGTCCAATAAGCGTGTACAATTCTGTGCTGATGCCATACAGATGTCAGCTGAAAACTTTAGGGGGAACATATAAAAATCCTGTGTAAAAAGGATCAGTAGTATGTCATATGCAATGAGGTCATGTAGCCATGTAATAACGCTAGCCACTAAGAACTGCTTAAACATTCCATAAATTGTCAAGTGACCCTCCCTTTTGTTTGAACTTGACATTGTTATATACCTTTTGCCACAGACCCCTTTCCAAAAAGCTCCAAACAGTTGCATGTAATGACACAGAAAATTGTAGAGGTGTCAGATCCTCTTTAAATCAAAATGTAAATTATATAATTATTTGGAAAAAGAGGTAGTGCTGTCATAAAACTGTTTTTGTTTAGAGTCCCCTTTCATATATTTATCCCAAGTATGACCAAAACAGAGCATTATCATGACATGGACAATCTGGCACTGATTTATCATTGTGCTTTTTAATACAACAAACAGAAAAAAGGAAATGTATGTACCGTATTCCTCAGCCGATGTACAAGTATTACATTCTAATCTACAACCACCTGTCATAAAGCAGAATGCATGTTGTGTTCCTTCACTGATTAAACCATCTATCTTTTTGTAGGGTTTACTTTCTTGTGGAGCCTGGGCTTGCTTTGACGAGTTTAACAGAATTGATTTAGAAGTGCTCTCTGTGGTTGCTCAACAAATTCTTACCATCCAAAGAGGTATTTGATTAGTTATGCGATAACAATTTTCATTTGTCTCACTAATGGGGTCGTGTTTGTTGAACTGCAGATAAGGAAAATGTGAGTCACAAAAACAAAGAACCATGCCATGGTTTGTACTCCAAGTTAGGATTGTCTTGCTGATTTGCAATGTTGTTAATTAATCTAAAGTAAGATTCCTTTATTAAAGTGCACATTTTTTCAGTTTTGTTGCTGACATTCAGGCAACTTCTGTCTGTCTTTTTATCTACCTCTTAAAATACACAATTTGTTTCAATGGTAGCCCTAACCAATCAACAACTATTAGGAACTTTACGAACAGGGCGAGAGACAATAATTATAGAGATCCTGAGAACTGGATTAATGTGTCTGCTGACATCACACATATTGATTATTTTAATTCAGAAATTACATCATACAAGGTGTTATTCCAATATAAAATTATTATTTTTTAATATGTAAACAATATTTCATGAATACAAAATGTATAATTTTAGGAAGTGAGTGTGGCATTCTCCCTTAATTGGTCTGTAAGAAAATAAAACAGTTCTGATATATTCATAAAACACCTTAGTGGATCATAATATTTTGTATTTACAATACGAATTGTTTGTGGGTCCTTGGCACCTCTTTTAAATCGCAGCAGACACTATGGGAATTTTTTTTGCCTGTGCTACAGAATCTGCTGGTGCTCTGTAAATAAAATGTTACGTGATGCACTGGCATATTTATTTTACCATAAAAGAACACTACTACAAAATGTTCTGCAAACTTTTAAATTATATCAACATCATATATTTTATTTGCTTTTAAAGGTATCAATTCAGGATCTAATTTGTTAATGTTTGAGGGCACTGAATTGAAATTGAACCCTACATGTGCTGTCTTTATCACTATGAATCCGGGATATGCGGGCCGCTCAGAACTCCCTGACAATCTTAAGGTAAATTTCGTACTCTGAAACTGTTAATTAAATCTTTATAATATGTTTATGTATATCTATATCAGCAGAACACACAGTTTTGATTTTGTGTTCTCTTTGCCAAACTGTGGGTGGCTTTTTCACAATTTTATTTTGGACAAGTAAAGTGATGTGTCCTTTCGAAAATACCAAATGAAAAGTCAGCCCATGAATGGTTTTCAGAAGGGTCATTTACAGTGTCATACATTAAGTTCACAAACATTAAGATTTTACCCATGTATCAAAAGGGCCCAAACTGGATCTAATGACTTGACCATATTGCAGAACACATATGCAGGCCTAAAGAGTTCAATTACATTAGTCGTAAGGGTTTTATATGTCATTGACATACCTTGATATTTCAAGGTATGTAACAAACTCCCAACAAAACTACAAACATGGTTCTTATTCTTATTGAAATGAGAGCAGTCAATAAATACAATTTACAAGGCACGCGGCAAACCTTTATATTGGCAATTTTAGTTTTTCGAAAATGTGCTATCCTTGAAATATATTTTGTCTATCTTGTATACATATTTTTATTACACTAAATGCCTTCCCTCGTAGGGACTTATTGCTAATGGTAGTTGGGCATTATCGGTACTGTTGTCTTTGAATTCCAAATGTTCTTTGCGCCATGAAAATGATTGACCGCATCATGTTATTTTGTAGGCTCTCTTCAGGACAGTAGCTATGATGGTGCCTGACTATGCAATGATAGCAGAGATTGTTTTGTATTCCTGTGGCTTTGTCACTGCCCGGCCACTGTCTGTGAAAATTGTCGCAACATACCGGCTCTGTTCTGAACAGCTGTCGTCCCAGCATCACTATGATTATGGCATGAGAGCCGTAAAATCAGTGCTGACAGCTGCAGGCAACCTGAAGGTAAATATTTACACTCTTAACAACGCCATCTATCTATTGATCGATCGGCTGAGCTTTGACTCGCTGCGTATAGTCATTTTGTAGCTATGGGTGTGAATTGGCATTTCCATCAGAAATGCTTATCCCACCTAGTCTTCAGAAAATGTAATCATCCAGAAATGACGTGATCTCAAAATAGTTTAACCTAATAATTTAGTAGAGAGAGCAAGAGCTCTCTCCTTACCTACGAGTCCCTTCCATTTTCTATTCTCTTTGTTGCACCATATTTTCTTTGCTATGCCTTTCCTTTTATATTTTCCCTACTTTTACAATAACTCCAATTTCTTGTCTTTGTAGTTAGTTACTGTTAAAAAGTTTAGATTTATACAGACAGAGCTGAGAAACAACAAAGTTAAAAACAGAGCTGCCTCTCCGCCTGCCATGTTTACGACTATCCTTCTCTTCTGCTTTCATAATATAGAATCACTGTTTCACCATGGCGACCAATAATAAATATAAGGGATGATTTTTTTCTGTGAACCTCACTTTTTTATTTATATTCTTACAGCTCAAATATCCAACAGAAAATGAAGAAATTTTGCTGCTCAGATCCATCATTGATGTAAACCTACCCAAATTTTTGTCTCATGATTTGCCACTGTTTGAGGTAAGATTGCCCTTGATATTGATGGGCTCTACATACCTCTTTATAAGTAAATTTTACCACAATGTATAACAAAAACAGTCCCGAAACAGCTTCACCAAATAGCAAGGTAAATATATATATATATATATATATATATATCTAAATATCTTGTACAGCGGGCATTTACTTTCAAGAGATCCATGTATAAAGTGGATATAGAGGCTAAAGGTGATCATTGTTGACCATGTTTGCATGCACCTACCCAGAATCCCTTGTGGTTGTGGCAGCACCATGAAATTTCTGAGGGAAAAAAACAAGCCTTCTGGCTTGTCCGGTGTCTGTAGATCAGTTTAATAATGGTTCTACTACCCCCTATATATATATATATATATATATATATAAATATATATATATATATTTTTTTTAATTATTATTATTTTTTTTATTATTATTATTTTTTTTTACTTTGGTGAAAAAAACTCACCTGCTGAAAGAACTGTAGTTCCATGCCTGCATGTGTTCAGCCATATGCATCTCCTGTAAGCACCTGGAGCGGGGAAGCATGACAGACGTATAGAGATGATATTATTGAAAATAATAATCTAATGTTACGTATGTTAGTTACATTTGGCTTTATAGTACTTAATGATTTTTTAGGACTTGTTGAGCTTGTAAAGAACTTATTGTACATGACTGCATTTGGAGTAGAACCTATTGTGCCTGTTGTATTAGTTCCCTCACAGTAGTTGTACCATTCATGCATGCTTAACCACACCCTTTACACCATGTCATAACCTGGAGTGGGTTGGGCACAGCTTGAAGAGGTGGGGCTACTATTAAGTCCCTCCCCTGATTTGCGCAGCTCTCCTAAATTGTCATGTTCTAGGCACATGGTTATGGACTATGAAGAAGTTGGTCCATGGTATAACTGCAGACCAAAGACTATGGACAAATATTAACTACTAATTAATTTTGTACTAGGGAATAACTTCTGATTTGTTTCCTGGAGTGAAACTTCCGAAAGCAGACTACAAAGTCTTCATGGATGCTATCAAGGAAAACTGTGAACGTATGAATCTGCAGATGACTAGTTTCTTTGCAGAGAAGATTTTGCAGATCTTTGAAATGATGATTGTGCGGCATGGCTTTATGATTGTTGGAGAACCTTTTGGTGGAAAGACCAGTGCATATCGAGTTTTGGCTGGTGCTTTGAATGACATAAGTGAAAAGGTGTAGTATTTTATTAAGTAATAATAATAGTTTCAATTCATTTATATGCTGAATTCACTAATACATTATTACAAAATGAGTTAATGGATTTTTCGGGAAAGCCTGTAGACTGTCTTACTGTTTTCTTTAACATTTCTTCCTAGGGTCTGTTAGATGAAAACAAAGTTCAAATTACAGTTCTTAATCCCAAATCTATAACCATGGGACAGCTTTATGGACAGTTTGATCCTGTTTCACACGAGTGGTCAGATGGAATATTGGCCGTCAGTTTCAGGGCATTTGCTTCTTCAACTGTAAGTATTTAGGGAAAAGGTTGTAATCTTATCAAAAATCCACCTATAATAAGTATGAAAGGAGATGCACATGTATGTATATATAAGCTGTATCATTTTATGTTGGGCAGGCTATTGTATATACATCAGCATGTTAAACATTTTTATACATTATCCTGCCTCTGCAGCATATTCAGTTCATTACAGTGGTTGGTGGTAACTAAAAAAGAGCAAATTTGCAGTTATTTTCAATAAAAGAATAACATGAGTAAAATAGAACCTAAAATCTACAAAATATCAAGTACCTCAGTCCTGTAACATCCTTTAAAAGTATTATAAAGTTTACCTTTACTAAATTCATTAACTACCTATACCTTGCACTATAGTATTAAGTTTAAGAAAAGGGGGCTATTTTACCGTTTGTAGGATGGTCAAATTCCCATCAAGTTGACTGACAGACTCAACTATCAACTTGATGGGAATTTGATCATCCTACAAGTGACTCACATTGTGCAACCTGACATCACTCTGACATCACGCAACACAAATATTTGTGAGCCGATGAGTTGCTCTTCAAAATGAGTTAGTTGAGTGCTGTTGCGTTGTTTCACTTTGTCAGTAAAGTTACCTGGCAACTCAAACCGTAAACTGAACTGACCTCTGTCTCAAATTCCCAGACATTCATTCCTTATGCAACTTATGAATCTATAATATCTGATAAATGTGCTTTATCACCCTTGCCTTAATTAATTCACATAAATAGTAATGTTACATTTTTACCTTATAGAACCCAGAGTAAGGTATTTCAGTTGCCTTCTAATCTACAGTCTGTCTTTTTTAAGCAGAAAAACCCTTTTAGTTTTTTAAAACTTTATTCTAAAAGTTGTTGAGAGTGATATGCATATGCATGGTAAATAGTAGAACAAACTTAAAATGTTTACTAGTTTGTTATTTTTTGTTGTTGCTTTTCTTCCTCTCAACCCTTATCCCTTATTTATTTCATTGAGTTTTGGATCAACACAGCACATAAAAAGACTAATATTGCAATAATATTTCCTATTTAGACCCCAGACAGAAAATGGCTCATATTTGATGGACCAGTGGATGCTGTTTGGATTGAAAATATGAACACAGTATTGGATGATAACAAAAAGTTGTGTTTGATGAGTGGAGAGATTATCCAAATGTCTCCTCAAATGAGTCTCATCTTTGAACCTATGGATCTAGAAGTGGCTTCACCTGCAACTGTATGTATACCCTGTGTCTGAATTAATCATTTCCAAATAAAGCCTTTTGCTGTTTCTAGAGACTGAAGTACAAGGAAAGATAGTCAAATGATGTGTGTAGTGCTCTTCCTGTAAAATGCACAATCAATATTCCAAGTTGATATTTTAATAAAACTAAGGTCCGTTTGCAGAATGTACCATAGAGAGTGGGAATACACAACATGCATTTAACAAATCATATTACGTATTTTTTCCCCCCATACTTGTTTTTATTCACCTTTAGGTATCCAGGTGCGGTATGATTTATATGGAGCCCCATATGCTTGGATGGAGACCAGTTATGGTATCATGGATGAATCTTTTACCTGCTGGGCTAAGCCAAATGCATAAGAAAATTATTGAAGGATTATTTGACAGAATGGTTCCGCCTTGTCTTCAGATGATTCGGAAATGTGCCAAGGTAAAATTTTGAAAAGCAGACACATTCTAACAAGAACTTGTACAAATGTGATATTTTATTAAGCTTACGATGTTAGGTAATATTTTTTTTCCCATTACTGAACTTTTATAGAGGCCTATATTGCATAGATGTCACCTGTTGTTGCCCTAATGAATGAAGTTGCGAAAGGCATCATTAATGAGTCTAAACACTGGATTGCTACCTAGTTAGCCTTGAATGAACAAGTCACATCACATTTATTTATAATACTATTTAACCATGCTTTTGTTTTTGTTTTCTATATTAAGGACAAATGGCTAGCTTCAAATAATTTCTTGCATTTCAGGAATTGTCTCCAACTTCTGATACAAATTTAGTTCGCTCCCTAATGAATTTCATGGACTGCATGATAGATGAATTTGCTGATGAATCTGTAATTCAGACTATGAATGAGCGGGATATTTGCTCTTGGCTGGAGGTCAGTGTCACACCTGCTATAAGTAGAAGAATGCTGACTTCAGCATACTTTCTCAGTTCATGTTAACTATTTTTTATTGTTTTTTTTTATGCTTTCTTGCGCATAACATGGAGGGAGAGTTGCAGTTTCTTTCCCAGTGACCCTACTATTTATTTTGAAAGTCCAACCCGATTTAGCTTCTTCCACAAAATAACTTGGTTGGCCCTGTATACATATTTAAATTACTGAGATGTAATGGAAGTCACATCCATTTTAATAATACACCATGTACACAGGTAGTAAACAACAGATGCCTATGAAAGTTATAAATATAGATTAGGAAATGTTTACATATGCAGCGTTGTTTACGCATGCGATTGCACAATATAATTATATGTGTTGAAAGCGCACCTGCTTTCGCATAAAATCTGTATGCCTCGTACTTTATAGATCAACCTTATGTATTAAAAAAAATCAGAGTAACTTCATAATGTAGGTTTTCTTACTACAATACTTGTCCTTTCCTTATTATGGTTCTGTATTTGCTTGTCTATCTACAATCTCATTAATACAGTAGCTTTCTTTTCTAAGGGTATATTCTTGTTTTCATTGATTTGGTCCATCGGAGGAAGTTGCAAAGAGGACGATCGACTCAAGTTTGATAAACTCCTTAGAGAAATCATGGAAGGACCACTCAGTGAAGAAACGAGAATGCGATTCAAAATTCTGCATCCTGTGGATCCACCAGAAAAACAATTCACTGTACCAATCCCAAAAGAAAACACAGTTTATGAGTATAGGTTTGTTAAAGAGGTAAGTGGAACACACTTGAATAGTTCTCTTGTTCTATTGCGTACCACCTCAATTTTACAATATTTTCTACTGTACTGATGTCATTTTTTCCTAGCAATTCACACATATTGCCATCATAGTAAATCACAAGAGACATTGGGGTCTTTTCTGTGCTCCTTTTATTTGTCTTTTTAATGCACTCCTTTCGGTAAATTCATTTTGTACAGGAATGGACAGTGCACAAATAAATCATGTTGCGTATACTAATTTAATCATGTATGGTATCTAATTAAAATAGATTTTTGAACGTTCCACAGGATCTGGGAGGAGGTTACACACATTTTCACATACTTGCTAGTTTAGTTATTGTGGAATATGGAAGGTGGCTTCTAAACAGTATGTGATGATCTAGGATGTGGGTTGCAAACCAGATGTTTATGATCCTTCCTAGCTGATGGCATTACAAAGTTAGGATGATGGTATGGTCAAAACATTTGAGGTCTCTCATGAATTTTACAGTCTGAGACCGCTGTTTCAATATATATGGAGACATTTTATGTGGTTATTACTTACTATTGTGGAATAGTGTCATTACATGTTTTTTTTATTATGTTTTTGAACCTTGATTTTAAATTCGCACCAAAATGGTCAACACCAAAATGAGATATTTTGATTTATTGGAATCCTGAAGCTGAGTGGCGTGATTAATTAAATTATTCAATTAAACAGTTAACATGGCAAGATAGACTTGTAAGTGAGTGTGCCATTTTCATTTTCGTTAACCTCTTGCCTGACAGATAGCTGTGGAAAGGAATACATTTCCTAAATGTATGGAATTTTCTTGCAACCTATTTCAAGGGTCCTGACAATTTTCTATCTTTCTTACTGCATGTATTCTTTAGTATAACATTGAAACATTGATGTGCAAGTCACAGAGGCTCCTGAAATATATAGGTTTTCAGAACAACTTCTCACATTTCTGAGAATGCTTTCGATTTTACTTTAACAAATACGTGTCTGTGAATATATTATCATTATGTTCTAACCGCTGCAGATTACTGAATAGGTACCAACTTCCTCCTCTTCCCTATTTTCCCTTTTTTGTTTATCTCTCTTGTTTATCTCTCTTGATGCATAAGTAATTTCCTACAAGCTGGTTGAATGCAAGTTTACTTTATGATCATACGCAGTATTAATGCAGCTAATTTTGTAGCTCATAATAAAACTGTAAATTAGTTTAAATCATACTGCTGACATGATGAACATTTTAAATATTGAAGGACAAGTGAATGTAAGAAACAAACGTGATTGTCCATGTATGCCTGCTTTGTCTTGTATTAAATTATACCAATTGCAGATGGAAAGTGGTCTACATTGGACTAGTTTACAACAGAAAAGAAAAAAAAACTATATATGTGGACTGGATTACAAAATTAAGGAATTTATGATTTAAATAGTGATCAACACATACCTCCACTTCCTTTTTTTATTTTTTTTAAAGGGTGATATAAACTTAAAATATATGAATTGAAGTTAAATACAAAAAAAATATTTTATGCAGAAATTATCTATCCCTTATGTGTGTTTTTCTCAAGTTTGTTAAATGTTTTTGTTTTTTGTATGTATTTAAAATTAATAAAAATAGAATTGAAAGAAAAAAAATAAATACATGAGATACTTGTTTTGATGTGTGCCTTGTTGATTTCTCGTTAACAGGGTGTTGGAAGATGGGAATTGTGGACAGAAGGACTGAGTTCAGCACCACCTATTCCTCGTGATATGATGTTTAATGAAATCATAGTGCCTACTGCAGACACAGTAAGGTACACAGCACTGATGAGTTTACTAACAACACATCAAAAGCCTTCGGTTTTTGTTGGGCCAACGGGTACTGGAAAGAGCACTTACATTATTGTAAGTATTTGTCATATTATTTATCACTTTCTTTTATTTCTGTAAACTATTTTAATATTAGACACAAAACACTATCTATATTTAGATTGCTATTTGATTGTTATTATTATTATTATTATTTATTGTTTTATAGAGGGACATCATATTATGAAGTTGTAGACAAGACCTAAACCCCGAAGTGTGTCCCAAATGAATCTGTTATTCATTTTAGTTTTTTAAAAGTTTTTTAAATACTAAATATGTGTCAGATGTAGATAGAAAATATAGGCTTATATTAATTCAAAGGGTTTGATTAGGTATAACTTTACTGAGAAATGGGATTACCATCCATGAATTGAGGGTATTTAACATATGTGGCATAGGCACAATGTTGTTTGGAACATAGGCCAAGCGGCAAATATGGTATATGGAGATTTTACAGTCAATAAGATAATGGGCCAGATTGTAAGCTCTTCTCCTTTTGTACCAGTTTGTTATTGTGTGTGAGACTTTAAAGTATTCCACTGATTGTAACAGAACAGAATCTGCTGGTGCTATATAAATAAATATAATGAAATTTGCTGATTATATGGGCGACAAAAACGTATTGTCATTATTAAATCCAGATTCAAATACTACTGTATTTACTCATAAATGCCAACCACCACAATATATTATGCTGTTTACATTGGTGCAACATATAAAATACATCTAATTTAAGCTACTTATGTACTTATGATAAATAAGCCACTTGAGCCCTATTACTAACTAAGTGATTGGGGGCATCCTACCATTTGTCAGTGATCAACGGTGGTCAGGAGCAGTCCGTTACTTCTTCTGCATCTCTCCACCAAAATATGTGAGCTTGTGGTGACGTCCCCTCCCCTGACGAGTACCAGAAGTTTCACCATTTTGGTGAAAATTCACATGAGGTTATCATGGGGCCAAATGACAGAACTTCCTGTGACATCCTCTCCCCCGATCATTCAACAAGGGGGAGAGGATGTCACTGATACCTCCACCATTTTGTCAGAAGTTTAAACAGGGTTATCTTAGGGCTTCCGTTGATGTCCTCTACCCCGACCCTCCAGTCGGCTGAGAGGATGTCACTGCCACCATTTTGACGGGAGTTCACCGTGAGGTAATGTTCACGTAGATGAGAGTGTTAGAGAATGTGGATGAGAGTGTGAGTGAAAAAGTCTGTGTATTTTGGTGACAATTTAGAGCTTTTTGCCTCATTTTCAGCTGTTTCTTGGGGGATCTGGCCTCCTTTTTAGAGATTTGTACGAATCCGAATGCACAAGTCTACTGGAAATATTTGAATGGATGCGTCGAAAGTTCGGTATTTTAGTTAAAATAACCTGCTTAGATTACGTATGATATGGTATAGAAACAACAACAGTCTGAGTTTGTTTAATGTATAAACCTTTCTTTTATGCAGTTTTATGCATAAACTCTTTCACTGCCAGCCTGTCCCTGGTAATAACATGTAGATATGTCACTAGTGTATGCAATTTCAGTTCATATACCAGTAGTATTGTTGTTTTTAATTGTTTATCTAACATTGTTTGGAAATGCATCTAGATATTACACATAGTCTGCTCAGACTCATGATTTGGAATTCAGCTCATCCGTCTCATGAGATGTATCAAGTGTTGAACTGTTTGTTTGAGTAATAATGCCCCCTGATCTTACTCACAGTAATCTAAGTAGTCCCAGATGCCTTGTGCCGTTCTACATCCTTATCTGTTTCCTATTTTAATTAGAGTAATTCTAAAATTTCAATCAATCACTTTTTTATTGGTTGCTATTAGCGTATCTCTTGTGTAGGTTATATCTTTCCATCTTAAATCAGTTTATTGCTTCTGGGTATTTCTTATACCAGATCAGTCGTTAGGCAGACATCATCCGACAGGCATTCTGACAATAGTAACATAATAACATAATTTTGAAGAAATGGAAAATGATACCATAATCACAACATTGTGTGTTGTTTTCTGGTGCAGAATGTAAAATATATAAAATATACTTTAAATATTTGTGGGAAGCCCAGCACCCTTCCAAAAAGAAAACAATTAATTATTCCTTATTCTGCCCATACCTATTAATATATAAACTACCATAGTTTTCTGGATAGTCTTAAGCATATAACAAATAACTTCGGATTCCTAAGCCATGTCTACACATAACCACTTTCAGTTTAAGGTGCTCTTGGTTTTTAGGGATGCATCCAATTTGGAACCACTGCTCCTGTTTCGCTAACTTTAGAACAAAATGTTTGTGCACCTTGTTGAAATAGAACATTATATAATTAGATTTAATTAGATGTTAGTATGATTTCAAGGCATCTTATCCTATCACATACTGGGAAAACCTGCAAATTTAGCCTCATTAATAATATTTCAGGCAATTCTAAAATGTCACTTGAAACAAAAGGTGTTGTTAAAAAAAACCTCAAAAAGCAATTTAAAAGTTTCTAGTACTTTAACTTTAAGAAATAATTAAATGGGAGATATGTTAAGATGTATTTGCGTAATATGCAGGAATGTAATATTTTACATAGGTGAAACCTTTAACGGGATTTTGAGATTGCCCGTTGAGATTTAGCCTTTTACTAGTAAACTGTCCAAGTAAATTGTTTTTGGTGGAGATGGGCACACTTTTTGACTTTTATCGCATTTTCTTCCAGGACTTCCTATTAAATCAATTAGACAAAGATACCTACAAACCTTTGATAATCAACTTCTCAGCACAGACTACGGCAGCCCAAACACAGAATATCATCATGTCTAAGTTGGATAAGAGGAGAAAGGGACTGTTTGGTCCTCCACTTGGGAAAAAAATGGTAACCTTTTGTACTTGTGACTTGCTTTGTTTGCTAAATTGATATAGCGGTTGGTTTGCAATGTGAAATGAGTGTTATCTGATAACACACAAGGTAAGTATGATACGTTCAATTCAAATTCGGTACCTTAAACCCTCTGGAATTTATTCACTAAATAACGACTTGTAAGTGTCTAGAGGTGAGATGAATTATTGCATCAACTATACTTTATGTAAGACTAACCCAGACCTTTTTTGCACATGACACTTCTCATGCTGGTCCTTTTATAATACACGGTTAAATAAAAAAATATGACCTGTTTCAACTAAATTACAAAGATGCAACAGTAGCTTTGACTAGCACGTGTATTGTGTACTTTAAACAGCACTTCCATTGTATTTCATGGAATGCTCGTAATATACCTACATTTTAATGTAGATTTTGTATGCTACCAAACTATGTTCTGTAACTATAACAAATTAAAATAATTTGGAACTATTTGCTGATTATTAAGAGTTTTTTTTCCCATTTATTCCAGAAGAATTCTGACCTAGATTTCATAATCGTATTTGTCATTATAATAGATAAGGCAAGAATTAATCAGATATAATGTAAACACTCTCTAAAAAGACCTGTATATTGTCAGTATAGTTTGAATAATGAATTTTTATTACACATTAATTTGCATAATATTTAATGCAAATTTGACATTCACTTCACATTTTCCTTCCTTTGCCTCCTGTCTTGGGATGTTAACTTTTAAGGTGTGATGTAGCCAAGGTTTTGTATAGAGATTATTTAACAAGATCTGTTTATATGATTATAAAATGTGTTCGTATAACTAACTTTAAAATAACATTCTGTTCTTGTAAATCACAATTTTATTATTATTATATTTATTTTATATTTATTTTATATTTATATTATATTATTTTATTTATTTATTATATGTGTGTTCTTAGGTGGTGTTTGTAGATGATGTGAACATGCCTGCACGAGAGGTTTATGGGGCTCAGCCTCCAGTAGAATTGCTTCGGCAGTGGTTAGATCACTGGAATTGGTATGACCTCAAGGACTGTTCAATGATCAAGCTGGTTGACATTCAGATAATGTGTGCGATGGGTCCAGCAGGTATGATAAATGGGCCTCCTTTCTCTTCTACCTCCCCCAACTCCACTCCTATCCTTTCTACTCATTTCTCACTGCTTTTAATAAATCACTTTTAATAAATTATTATTAATAATACAGCTGACAGCTTTAAATCCCCCCTTTTATGGGATACTTATATAGCTGCTTATAATATACCGTATTTGCTCGATTATAACACGACTCCGATTATAAGACGACCCCCCAAATTTCAATATTAATTTAGGAAAAAAGAAAAAGCCTGAATATAAGACTACCCTATAGGAAAAACATGTAATAGTAAATAGTAATTCATGTAAATGATTTTTTCATATTTAATAAAAATTAACATTGAGACAAATTGTTTTTATTTCCTTGTATTTTCCAACCTGCCCCCAGTTATGCACATCTGCCCCCCAGATATGCCTTATACCCCTATATGCCACTCTGCCTCCAGATATGCCTTATACCTCCCTATATGCCACTCTGCCTCCCAGATATGCCTCTTGACCCCCTATTTGCCACTCTGCCTCCCAGATATGCCTTATACCCCTATATGCCACTCTGCATCCCTGATATTCCTTTTAACCCCCTATATGCCGCTCTGCCTCCCTAATATTCCTTTTAACCCCTTATATGTCACTCTTCCTCTCTGATACTCTTTTTAACCCCCTATATGCCACTCTGCCTTCAGAAAGCCCTTATACCCCCCATATGCCACTCTTACCCTCCCCCGACTTACCAGTGCTTCCTTAGATTCCTTGGTGTGTAGTGGTGGCAGCTGGTGAAGGTCTAAGCGATGTGAGCAGACAATCTCTGCTGCTGCTGTCGGCACTTCTATGAATGAGCACCGGAAGGTCACGTGATGCCGGCGCTCCATCATAAAAGCCCCGGCAGAAGTGCTGGCAGCAGCGGAGGTTGTCTGTCCACATCACACAGACCCTCTTCGGCTGCCAGAGAGGAGGGTCCAGATCCCTGGCGGGGGATTTGGATCTTAGTCTTATAATCAGATCTCTGATTAGAAGACGACCTCAAATATAAGAGAATGGTTATTTTTGAGAGCATTTCAGAGCAAATACGGTATTACATAACCATCTGTGCGTTCCCAAAACCAAAACTTCATGTATGAGTCAGGGTACTCCTGTTGAGTAACATGTCCGTGCTCAATCTGCAGGCACACAACTTATGTTACGTTTGGAAGGATACTATAACTCAAATATGTTTTGTCACTCATCTAGGTGGTGGAAGGAACCCAATTACTCCAAGGTTTCTTCGACATTTCAACACTGTAACAATTAATGAATTTGATGACAATTCCATGTACACAATATTCTCCAGGATTTTAGAATGGCATCTGTCAATAAGGTATTTTATAATTGTACAATTTTGAAGCACATAGAAATGCTAATGCAGTCTGTACAGACATTACTGCAACAAATTGTATACACCATCACTTGGTAATGATGAGTGCCGTCTCAAGTTAAGTAGTTTTATTTGTTAGTGTTTCCTATAACCACATAATAAACATATTATGTATTTGAACATTTATCACTGAAGACTTATGAAGTAAAAAATTTATAGGAGGGAAATACTCATGTAGGCCAGACATGTATGTATATATGACTTTATTAAGCTTCACGACTATCTGTAGCTTATTAGCTAATTTTGACTGATGAGCTGGTCACTTAGCCTTTTCATATTGGGCATTATATATGTATAATCTTTCTAAATTTTAGCTTTTACTTCCTTTTGGATGTTTCTAAGCCAAATTTTATTTTTCTTTATTATTAAAAATTATATTTTATGAGGGGGACACATTTTAGTTTTTTCAGATGCAATAAGCTTGAATATTTTAGGAAAGGAACTCTGCTCTACTGGGGTAGACTGGTTTGAAAATGAAAAGGCACAACACGGCGTAGGGAAAGGTCTCATTTAATGTTTGCATTTATAGTAATTCCTGTGGGCTAAGGATTTTACTTAGAAGGTTAGCTCAGTTGAACGACAGGTAAATCATTCTTAATAAAATTATTTTAGGGCATCTATCTATTTTCTGTAATCTGACCCATATAATCTATAGTGATAGATGAATTCTGATATATACCAATACATTTCTTTGCATTCCTTTCACTTCTAAAAAATCATTTAACATGTATTACGCTACATTTGATGGTCAACCAACAACATTTTCTAGTTTACTTAATGATTACTCAGAATCATTAAGGAGTGTTCGTCCCCTGTAATGAGTATGCTAATTAAGCATTTGATTTTAACATGCCATTAAAATGTTTGAAGGTTAAGTAGTTTTAATGATCTCAGAAGTAATTTATAGTGAATTTAAGTGCCCTGGAAAATTCTGAACTCTAATGGAAAAATAGTGTGCTAATGGTGTGCTAATTTTCCAGTTTGAAAGTTTAGCTAGGATAGATATTTGCTTTTGGTTGTTTATAAACTTTGCTTTTGCATTTAGGGTAAGTGCTGCTGTAGTAGCTGCTGAAACATATCACAAAATATTAAAGCTGTTATTAAGTAGCTAACTGTGAAATTATTTGAAAACAATCAAGACGATTCATAAAATGCAAGGATCAGTTGATATTAAGCCCAAGTGTCATTTTTTTACATCTGGAAATTGTCTATGCAATAACAACTACTGGATTTAATACATGTTGCTGTGAAAGGGTCATGAGTTCCTGGAAGCAACCTTAATATGCTTCATGAGTTGTAATCTTGAAGAGCTACTGACAAGTTGGGTGAAAAAGAATAAAACTGCATGCCGAATTTAGACTGTAATGCTGATCTCTGTTAGCCTGCATTTTACAAAATGTACAAGATTAATGTTTTTCTTAATTTTATGTTTTTCTGTACTATAATTACTGTTAATTATCCTGTCCATAGATATAATTTTCCTGGTGAATATGCAGCCTTAACACCACAAATTATACACAGTACCATGGCGGTATACAAAGAAGCAATGAAGAATCTACTTCCTACGCCAACAAAATCTCACTATCTTTTCAATCTTCGTGACTTCTCTCGAGTGATTCAAGGGATTTGTTTGTCAAGACCTGAAACATCAGATTCTCCACTACTGATTAAACGCATGTGGGTCCATGAGGTAATTCTTTTGAAAATCCTTTTTTGTTTTGTTGTTCTACTGAATGATAGTTATAGGAGCCAGTCACGTGTATGCTATGATCAAGGGTCTGATCCAAGGCCTGACCGCGGAGGGTCACTCACAGTAAAACACAGCCAGACATTTACACTAACACACAGACACATAGTCACCAACACACAAACACACACACTTCCACTAACGCACACACCTAGACACTTACACACACTCACGCTAACACACATGCACACACATATCCAGACACACTAAAACACCCAGACATTAAACACTAATACACATCCAGACACTAACACAAGCAGACATGTCAACACTAACACACATGGACACACGCACATCCCAAGAATCATACTAATACTCACACTTACACTAACATACCCAGACACACATGCACAGTAAAATAACTAGACACACACAACTCACTTACCCTGTGATGCCTCAACATGCTCCCCTTGCATTTAGGGAGATAAAAAGGGGCTTACCTTTTTATCCTTACTTCTGGACCATACCACCGCCTTTTGTCGAGGGGAGAAATTGCCCTGCTGCTCCCTCTGGATCAACCCATGATCTGAACACTGATGCTTTGCTAGCATACATGCAATGGCTTCAATGGGAATGCTACTGAACATGTACAAGAAATGTACATGCCAATGCTTCCTGGTTTCAGTAAAGGCAGCAAGGACAGGCATTATTTGCATTGGAGGCTATGAATAATAGGCTTCCAGGTCCATACTGAGCTTACTATAGCTAACTGAGTGCCAAAGTGGTGGTTAACACATTGACACATCGAAGCATAGTCTCTTATAGTTTATACTACAAACAACATGTGTTGGCTGTAAAATTCATCAACCTGCAAAACCTCAGTCCCCCCAAAAATACTTTAGCTATACCTATTCAGTGATACCATTATAAAGATACCTGGGAACCTCCCAGGGCAAGTTACCCGGAGCTCTCCCTCCCCTGGGGGTTGGTGTCAGCCACACACACACAGGGGTGGGGCTAACCATGTGTATTGAGCCATTGACAATAATGAGTGGGTGGGGAGTGGGCGTGGCAAAACACAGCTTCCCAAGCCTGAAGAAAGAGAAATGTGACACAGAGACCCGCAGAAAGAGCATTTCACAAAGAGACGCTGGGTCAAACCCGAAACATCACAGGCATGCTTATAAACTGCAACCCTGCCCTTGTTAAACCTTTCTTTATGATGTGGGCACAAAAAAGAATGCTCCAAATAAAGTTTAAGTAAAATTGCAATGCTATCTTGTAGACTTTTTGGCTTGGTAGGTAATGGGGATTTAGTGAGTTTAAACATTGAACTTGTAGGTTCTCACTTCCAAGTGCAGTTATCAGTGATAGCAGAAAATGTGAGATTTCAATGCTTAGAAGGACATAAGAATAAAGAAAACTAAATATGTACCTCCTATTAATTATCCATGGATTTAATTATCTATAGTTGCATAAAATAGTTATTCTATTATTATTAGAAACATTGACAAATAAAATAGTTGTAAAATATAACTGATATAGGCTGTGAATAAGCTGCTTTTAAGTTCATGAAACCAAATTATTCTATTGGTCTGCAAACCAGTTGCTTTGTATCCTAGAAATAACTAACTGTGACAGTTTTTTGCTTATGCTTGTGATGCATTTCTTCGCTCTAGGTTCTCAGAGTTTATTATGATCGCCTGGTGGATAATGCTGACCGGTCTTGGCTTGTTGGATACATTGAAGAGGTGGTGAAAAGTCACATGCGGGAAGACTTCCATCAGCTGTTTCAGCATCTTGATTTCAATGATGATGGCAAAGTTGAGGAGGATGATTTGCGCAGCTTAATGTTCTGTGACTTCCATGACCCTAAAAGGGAAGACACAAATTACAGAGAAATAAGGGATGTTGATAAACTATGTTCAGTTGTGGAGAGCCACCTTGAAGAATTTAACAACATTAGCAAGAAGCCAATGAATCTTGTGCTGTTCAGATTTGCTATTGAACACATATGCAGAATATCACGTATTTTGAAGCAACCTAGGAGCCATGCTCTTCTAGTTGGTGTTGGTGGAAGTGGACGTCAGTCAGTCACTAGATTAGCTGTACATATGGCTGACCAGAGACTATTCCAAGTTGAAATTTCTAAGAGTTATGGTAATGCTGAGTGGCGTGAAGACCTGAAACAGATTCTTAGGAGATCTACCGAAGGAGAGATGCAAGGTGTATTTTTGTTCACTGACACCCAGATCAAAAAGGAATCTTTCTTAGAAGATATAAACAATTTACTAAATGCTGGAGAGGTGCCAAACCTTTTTGCACCTGATGAAAAGCAAGAAATCTGTGAACGGATGCGACAAATAGATCGTCAAAGGGATAAGTCAAAGCAAACTGATGGAAGCCCTCTGGCTCTATTTAACTTATTCATTGACCGGTGTCGTGACCAGCTGCATGTGGTCCTGGCCATGAGTCCAATTGGCGATGCATTTCGTAACCGACTCCGCAAGTTTCCAGCCCTTGTTAATTGTTGTACAATTGACTGGTTTCAGGTATGATTTCAGGTTGTGTACATAATTGTGTTAGTCAATTAACAGCTTGTATTACTAAAGGTTTGTGTAGCTGGCTGGTGGAGCCAAAGAACCCAAGTATGCCTCTCTGAGCTGCACTTTAGCTGAGCTCCAACTGTGCTTGATATAAGGGAAATGGACCAAAATACTGTAGTGGAGCTTGAGCGCTTACATTTGTTTGTACCACCATATTAATTATGTATTTCACTTTAGTTAGAACTGCTTCATTCACACTTTTTCATACTTTTTTGTGTTCTGTCCTCATTCTTTTCTTTGAAGTGCACATCACAAAATATCTCACATATTTATTCTATTTATGAGTGTCAGATCTGGTAATTGGCAATTACTACCTTTAAATTACTTGCTGAAATTCACATTTTAATTTTGCACTTCTTATTGGTGAAACCTTTCTTGCGAGTTAAATGTTTTGAGGACATGATTGAAAAGGTATTCTCTGTTTCAACACATCAGACATGGCCAGAAGATGCCCTGCAAGCTGTTGCCACTCGCTTTCTTGAGGATATTGAAATGTCAGATGACATTCGAAATGGTTGCATTGACATGTGTAAAAGTTTCCATACATCTACGATGGCTTTGTCTGAGAAATTCCGCCATGAACTTCAAAGATACAACTATGTGACCCCTACATCATATCTGGAATTGATCTCCACATTTAAAACTTTACTGGAGAAAAAGCGGTCGTAAGTATTGATTCTGCTCTGAAAAAACCTTGTCTCATAATCGAGCAAATACGGTATGTTTCTGCTGTCAACACAATATCTATTTCATCACATCAAGGCATGCATTAAAATTCATTTTAGGATGTTTAGTTGGGTAAAAACACTGAAGTGAATAAATGTAAGTTTCTGCTTGATGAACAGTGTAATACCACAGATTGAACAGTTTCAGTAGGGTGGAATGATGTATTAATTTAAGAGTTAAACAGAATAAGCTGAATAATTACTATATTAAGTAAAATGCTTTTTTATTTAAAGGGGCAATCATGCCCATATATTTCTTGGTGGGGAATCTGTGAAACAAATTATTTGCTTCATTGGTCCCAAAAAGGTGTTTCATTCACAAATGTCATGTTTTCATGGCAGTTTCTTTGGTCAGTCCGCACTGCTGAGTTGTCTGCATATCGATAGACCAATCTGCATTTCTTTATTTTACTTATACTCATCCTTTAATGTGCTTAAAGTCAAACATGTAAGGTCAGCAATGTCATAGTCAGTAGGCAGTGAGGTGTTCAAATTGTATCTTAAATGGTTTTATTTTTTTATGTTGCAGAGAGGTTATGTCAATGAAGCGGAGATATGAAGTGGGTTTAGAGAAGCTGGAATCTGCTTCATCTCAGGTGTCCACTATGCAGAGCGAATTAGAGGCCCTTCAGCCTCAGCTAAAGGTGGCCAGCAGAGAAGTTGATGAGATGATGGTAGTTATTGAAAGAGAATCCATAGAGGTGGCCAAGACAGAGAAGATTGTAAAAGCAGACGAAGCTGTGGCTAATGAACAGGCTATGGCAGCCAAAGCAATCAAGGATGAATGTGACAGCGACCTGGCACAAGCTTTGCCAGTTCTGGAATCTGCTCTTGCTGCTCTGGACACTCTTACTGGACAGGTATGAGGCATATATATTTCATACATCGCAGACACGCACATACTTGAAATACAGCTTTTGTGTTTAAGAATAGCACATTATTAGATTGATAAATGTGCTAACAATTCAATAAACAAAGTGTAGTAGCATAGTTTATAAAACTTGATTGTTATTTTCTTTCTTGTACGAGCATTAAATTATCTAAATTATGCTTTAATGATATGCAAAGTACCGGCAGTAAAAAAACTAATTAATGTGTAAATACCTCTCAGAAAGTTTATTAAGATTAATAGAATGGATTCTTGCTATCCAAGATACCTTCTCAGCTGCTATAACACAGAAAAAGAAAATACATATTATGCAAATATCAGTGAACAGTACGGTTTCATTTTGTTTTCACTAAGCTTCCATGGGGTCTTTTGTGGAATAAAACATGTTTTGAGGATTACTGATGTTTAGTTACTGGAGCAAAATCTCATGTTCCTGTTGTAGCTGAGGGATCACATTCTTAACCCCTTAATGACAAAGACCGTACATGCATTGTTTTCAATGGGTTTAGGGACCGCCCATTGTCCTTAAGGGGCTATACCTTGTTCTGAAGCGTGTACAGCAAACACCATATAGCAAAGAGGTGGTGTATGTATGTTTTTTTAATCTGTAATTAACTAATTACTACTATTGCAGGAACATTTAGCCAAAACCCAATCAATAAATAAGTAACTTTGTTGGATAAATAATGGGTTTCATTTTGGTGATTACACAGAAAACAACTATTGTTTTACATGCAGCATGCTAGCTATGCCAGTTCTTCAAATTGTCTCCTACTAGATAAACATTTTATGTTTCATCTGTGCCTGGGTTAGGATTAGGTAGATAAAGTAAATGTACCTTGGCCATTTTTATATAACCTCTGGGGATGCGGATATGTCTTGACCGTTAAGAATGTTTCCAGGTAAGAAACAATTGTACTCTGGTTCCCTTTTTAGCAAAAAATAGTGTAAGGAATCTTACCTTCTGTTCCTTTGTCAGGGAAAAAGGATTTCTTATTTTCTGATTTTTTATTTGTTTTATCTAAACGTACATGGCAAACACCGTTATGTTGTGCCTACATTACGGGAAACAATAAAATGTCTTAGTTTTCATTTACATTTACAGATTTAAAATGGATCTACCTGGTTTTCCCAATCCTATATTTTACTGTTGTGTGTATATTAGAATTCTACCATATGTGTATACCATGGGCAGTTCAAAAGTTTTTTTTTTTTCTATGATTTTTTTCATTTTCATTGGAAATGTACATTTCCAATCTGATGGGTTATTGCTTTACTTATATTATTGGTAAGAAGTTAAAACAAAGTAAGATTAGTTTTGTACTTAGGTAAATTAAGTTACCATATGGAATACTAAATAAAAGGGACACATCAGCCATCACATGCACAAAATGCAAATTTTATTGTGTGGTCCCTTTTGCAAATGCATGGAGGATTCTGTATGTTGTTTGAAAAAAAATATGGATTTAAAGGTGCCTAATAGGGTCTATCCAAAAATATTGTTTGAGATTGTTGAGGGCTAAAGGTGAAGATGTTAACAATTAATTTAAGAAATTGTCTGTTGTAGGATATCACAGTGGTGAAGACCATGAATAATCCCCCTGCTGGAGTTAAGCTTGTTATGGAGGCAATTTGCATTTTGAAAGGAGTCAAACCAGACAAAATTCCAGATCCTTCTGGCTCAGGAAAAAAAATTGAGGATTTCTGGGGACCAGCAAGGAGAATTTTGGGTGACATAAAATTTCTTCAGTCACTTCATGAATATGACAAGGATAACATTCCACCTGCATATATGAGCATCATAAGGAAGCAGTATATCACCAATGCTGAATTTGTTCCAGATAAGATCCGTAATGCATCGACTGCAGCCGAAGGACTCTGTAAATGGGTGGTTGCCATGGATTCCTATGACAAGTAATGTTTTTTTTTCATTTTAAAAAAAGTTCTATAATTTTCTATAAACTGCTTATGTGCAAAAGGTGTCTTTTTTTACAGTGTTTTATATATTTTATGTAGACGAGTACAAAAGTGTCTTTTTTACAGTGTTTTATATATTTTATGTAGACGAGATCAAGAACCAAGTAAGGGCTCAGGTCTCAACAGGCGAAAATGGGAAGACATTTAGTCAAATTATGCAAATTCTCTATTCCACTTGCTTAACCGCCAAAATACTGACTATTGTAGGTTACCATTTACTTAAGTTCCTTCCCTAATATGTGTAACAAATAATTTGGGACACAGCAACAGGTCCAATATACTATATTGATGCTAATGATGCGATAGAGGGATCCAAAATTCTATTTGGTATGTTGGTGTGGATAGAAGCTCATGTGCTAGATGCCAATGCGAGCCAGTGAGGGGTATTTGATAGTCTAAGACTTTAGACTGTCAGTTAAGACTTTTAAAAACAATCTCCACTGATTGTTTTTAGGTTTTTGAATCGATAAACAAAACATCGGCACATACCCAAGCACGCAAACAATAAAAGAAATTGGAAGCACAAACTTATATTACCACCTTACCTCACCTGCTTCTTTTCGTGTTGCAGAAGGAGCGGGGTAAAAGCATGGGCGTAGGAACCCCTAAAAATCTGGGGGGGGATAGCATTTTTACTGGTAGGGTATACCTGACCATTTAACCAACAGGGACTTTTATGACATTGCATTATAAATACATAGACATTAATATGTAGTTGGTCCCCCTTTGCAGCTATAACAGCTTCCACTCTTCTGGGAACGATTGACCTTGTTTTGTACACTGGGGCACAGTCATGATGGAATAGAAAAGGACCGTCCCCAAAACTGTTCCCACAAAGTTAGAAGCATAGTGTTGTCCAAAATGTCTTGGTATATCACCTTCAGCTCATAAAACGTTCTACTAGATGAATGGGAGAAAATTCCCACAGAAACTCACAAAAAAAGAAAAATCTTACAACCACAGATGGACCCCACTGGACACGACCACAGAGACTACTATGATGTACTGAAGGAACCATCTAACACGTCTAACACTCCTAACACGTCATGCACACAGGAACATATCCACACGCTTAAACACTTGAATAACATACACACGCATGCACACACACACACACAATGGGTTAGACATGTGTTACAGGGAATCATTATCTTCCCTTTAAGTACGACATGCCTGCTCATACACACATATGCACTGCTCTTACGCATGCCTGCCCACAAAAACACACATATACGCTGCAATTGCCTGCAGATACACACTTGCCAGTACTCACACATATGCACTACCCTTATACACGCCTGCCCAAACATACATAAACTGCTCACACACACACGCCTCCCCATAAATATACACTGCCCTTGCGCATACTTACACAGACGTATACACGTATACACTCCTTATATACACACATATACACTGCCCATACAGACGTACACGTATACACTGCCCATACACACATACACATATACACTGCTTATACACACATACACATATACACTGCCCATACAGACGTACACATATGCACTGCCCATACAGACGTAAACATATACACTGCCCATACAGACGTACACATATGCACTGCCCATACAGACGTACACATATACACTGCCCATACAGACGTACACATATACACTGGCCATACAGACGTACACATATGCACTGCCCATACAGATGTACACATATACACTGCCCATACAGACGTACACATATACACTGCCCATACAGACGTACACATATACACAGCCCATACACACGTATGCACATACATGCACATATACACAGCTGCCCTATACACAAACACATATGCCTGCCCAAGTACCCATACACATGCCTCACCATATGTATATGTACACACAAATCTACCATCAGACCCCCCACCTTCGTTCTCCACATCAGACCCCCCCCAAACCTTTGTTCTCCACATCAGACCCCCCTCCACAACCTTTGTTCTCCACATCAGACCCCCCTCCACAACCTTTGTTCTCCACATCAGACCCCCCTCCACATCAAACCCCCCTCCACAACCTTTGTTCTCCACATCAGACCCCCCCACCTTCGTTTTCCACATCAGACCCCCCACCCACCTACCTTCGTCTTCCACATCATACCCACCCACCTTCGTTTTCCACATCATATCCAACCACCCACCTTCGTTTTCCACATCATACCCACCTACCTACCTACCTTCGTTTTCCACATCATACCCACCCACCTTCGTTTTCCACATCATATCCACCCACCTACCTTCGTTTTCCACATCTCTTACCTTTCTCTTCCTCCTTTCTGCTTTCTCTTCCTCCTTTCTGCTTTCTCTTCCTCCTTTCTGATTTCTCTTCCTCCTTTCTGATTTCTCTTCCAACTTTCCTTTTTGCCGCTCACAGTCATGGCAGTGCGGCTGCGCACAGCTGTTTATGCCATATGTTTATGGATATAAACGTCATATCCCGTCGCCCCGGCGCTCAGTTACAGACAGCACGCTGGTGAGTGTGACCTTAATGCAGCTGCAGCCTGCAGGACTGGTTGGGGAGATCACGGATTTGTGAGCACCCTCACAGCTGCACCCGAGTGCACTCGCCTCACGTACAGCCCTGGGGGGGGGATTTCTATATTATCGGTCCCCCCCCTTATGATTTCCTGGGGGGGATCTGTCCCCCCTGTCCCCCCCGGTTCCTACGCCCGTGGGTAAAAGTTTTTCCTACAGTCATTTCTGTAGCACTTGTTACCTGTGATGCTAAACTTTAACGCTAAATGTTGGCCTTGTATGTTTTGTATCTTTTAGAGTGGCCAAGATTGTTGCTCCAAAAAAAGTAAAGCTGAAGCAAGCTGAGAGTGAACTAAAAGTTGCAATGGATGGTCTGAGGAAGAAGCAAGCAGCTCTGAAGGAAGTTCAAGATAAATTGGCTAAACTGGAAGAAAAACTTGAAGAAAACAAGCAAAAGAAAGCAGACTTGGAAAACCAGGTATATATATGAACATTTTAGAATTTCATATAGTAAAAGAATAAAATCATGAACTGAGAACATATCATTAATAAATAATGCCAAAATGTCAGTTATGTTGATGGATAAGCCCAACAAATTGTAAAAGTGGTGTAGAAATTTGCTATTGGCAATATCTAGTTTTAATAGAATGATTTCTACCTTGTGTAATTATTTGTATTTAGTATACATTAAATTGAAAATAATATGTATTTTTTGCATGGTTTCTAACAAATTTAAGTGCTTGTAACCAACTGGAAGTGGCCAAAACTGCCACAAGCCTTATGTCTTGTTTGAAGCAATGTGATGGTACTTTTGGAATCAAATGACGAATATCACTAATAATCACACTCAATGCAGCTATTTTTCTCTCTTCCACCCAATTTTTATATCACACTAGATCTTTTACAGCAGCTATGCAATGTATTCTACCAAAAACATCACTGTAACACACATTAATGCAAACTAAATCAGATTAGTTTCTCTTTAACAAAGCTCTATTTGGGAACGCACATGATAAACAATGGCCCATATAAGGCTTCCTAATAATCTCTATAATAGAAAAGGTATTTCATGTGTATGTGATGGTGTGTGCATATGTGAATCAGTGTGTATGCGATTTCTCGGTTTGTTTTTGGCCCATTCGGTTTGAAATTCAAGGTAATTTTTAATTTGGTGCCCACATTCACTCTCACTCACTCTCTCACATGCTCATTCTCATTCACTCTCAGACTCTCTAAATGTTTCCCTACTTTCTCTGCAGATCCCTTCTGCTTCTGCTAACCACTTCCGCTTCCACATCTTCTTCTGCATCTTCTTGTTCATCATCTTCTATCTTCAGTCTTCAATCCTTAATCTGGTATCATCTTTCTTTGTCCGCAACTTTGCCGACATAACCTGTCAACTTCCTCCAAGGAAGTGGAAGATGTCAACTTCCTCCAAGATGACAATTGTGGGAGAGGATGTCACTGAAAGTGCCAACTCAGGGCAATAGGGAGGCTCTTGCGGTGATGCCCTCTCACAATACTCCAGTCATGGTAGAGGACATCACTGCAAGCGCCACCATTTTGCCCTCAGGTGAACCGAAGGTAATATGGCGGCGCTGTTGGTGACATCATCTCTCCAATCACAGTAGAGGACATCACTACAAGCATTGTCATCTTGCCATCTTGTGAACTAATGGCAATATGGTGCTGCTTGCAGTGATGCCCTCTCTCCGGATTGGAGGATTGGGAGAGGACTTCACCGCAAGCGTGGCCATATTGCCCTCAGCTGGCGCTTTCAGTGAGGTCATCTTCCCCGATTGGAGGATTGGGGGAGACGTCACTGCAGCTCTGCGATTTTGACCCAAGTTCACACTGGGTTACGAGTTATGTCCACGAAGATGTGGACCAAGAAAGAGGATAGCATATCAAGGATTGAAGACAGAGTAAAGGCAAGAAGGGAGAAGATGAAAATGCAGAAGTGCATAGTAGAAGCAGAAGCGGTCAGCAAAGAAGGTAGGGAAACATTTAGAGAGCATGAGAGAGAGAGTGAATGGGAGTGTGAGAGAATGCGTGTGCGTGAATGTGGACCCATACATTTCAGATAAAAACTGTTAAGCTTTTTGGGACGTTGTACGAATCCGAATGCGCAAGTCTACTCTCTACTTACAGTATCAGGAGTGACCTATTTCTAAATCAAAGATAAAGGAATGTGCATATGCTATAGTTAGATGGATCTAAGTATCATGTTTTTGTAAAAGTATTATACCAATCACAGAAAACTGTACAACAAAAGAGAAGAAAAATGTGGAAAAGCAAAAATAGCTGAATAAAAAGTACATTGTGTACAAGTGTAGTGTGATGTCACCCAGTGTCGGCCCAAGACATTGTGCTGCCTGGAGCGAAGTGTGTAATGCCCCCCCCATGTGACGCCTGACGTCAACGCGCTCTCCGGGAAACTAATGCTGTCACGTGAGAGCTGACCTCCAATCACTAGCTTGCTGCTGGCTGCGGCGTCCTAAAGCATTTCTTGGGGCGGAAACGTGCCGCTGGGGCAATTGCCCCACTCTGCTCCATAGTAGGGCTGGCCCTGAGGTCACCTGTATCCAGCAGGCCGCATGCATGTCATTTGTCGGCACCTGGCCTCAAAGTGCATTTAAGGTATAAGGGAATACTGAATGAAAGCTAAATAATAATTTCTAAATTAACTTACCATAATATGAAAGCCTTTTTGCATAGGTTGTTAAGAGGATTATTTTTCATATTGTCCTTGATATCATAACTGCACAGTAAAAACAGCCCTCTAATAGAAAATTAAGATCACTCAATAATTTACTTTTAGATTTTCACCTTGTGATAGATTAGTTCATTCTATATTCATGAAATCACAGTAAACCTAGACAATTTAATTAAAACAATATTTATACAGATCATATTGTAGAATACTTGTGCACGCTCTTTGGCAGAATGAACATTTAAAAAGTGATATAGCTCATTTTCTTCCACAAAACCCGAGCTTGTCATTTATAGGTAAAATCAGCTAATGTTTAGCTTAACATTTGTTACAGATTAGTCAAAGATACACATTAAAATTCACTGTTTAAAATAATTATTAAAATAAGTAATAAAAAAAAACCTATTCACCCACCAGAAATGAATTGTTCTGGGGTTATAATAAAATAACCTTGTCTTACTCTTATATATATATATTTTTTTTTACATGATAAGCTGTTTTACCTCACATACTTAGCAAAATATAATGTGTTGACAGCTCTGTGTAAATTATTTTCAGGGGACTCCAGCTCGCAAATTACTTGGCATTAATTATCTGTCTTTGCACAGAAGGATTGATGAGCTTCAATAAAAGTGCATATTTATTTATGTCAAGGGTTTTGTGTTCTGTTTTGCTAACAGCTAGTTTGGGTACTATTCTTTTTGATTAGGTTTTTCCCTTTGTTTTCTAGAGTAATAAAATCACAATTGTTTTGGTGTTAGTATCTAGGTATGCCTTGAATTAATATTTTGTTGTGGTGATATCACCTACCATTCAAAAGTTTGGGGTCATGTAGACATTTCAGAAATACAGTGTTAATGTTGTTAATGACTGTTGCAGCTGGACATTTTTAATGGAATACCTTCATAGGTGTACTGTTGTGTTAGGTAATGCAAGTTTATAAAGCTAATTAATCAATAGAAAACCCTTTTGCAATTATGTTAGCACAGCTAGAAATGTCCTTGATTTCCATGAAAAGAATAAGTGACCACAAACTTTTTAACTGAAACTCTGTTGTGCAATTCTGTGAGGAAAGCAATGAAAGTTAACTAGGCACCATAAATTGCCAAAAAACACACAATTTATTGAATGATCCTAAGACAAGGTGCTAAATGTGGAGCAGTCACCATGGATGCGTTATGAATGGTTCTGGCAATTGTACCACTTGCTGCAAAATTGTGTTTCATGAATATAGCCCAAATGTTGTTTGGTTTACTGCACATGATGTAGAGAAAGTCTTGATAGTAAGTAGTGAGAGCAGTATATTAAATTCAGTTACACTTGGGTTATACGTTAGCTGCTTCAGCCGTGGGTTCTAAGTTCTACTGTACTGTTAGCAGTAGCTTCCCATTGGTGGTTTGTAGTATCACCTGTTATTTATGTTTACACATCATTGCATATATTAAAGGTTAGAACATGGTTCGAAAACATATGCATATGCCTTACTGAAATCCCTATCTTACCTCTTCCCCAAAAATAAAACTGTGTTGTGCTAATTTTTTTTGTACCCTAACTATACAGAAATGTTTATATTTACTATGTTTTGGAAGAGGTTTAGGTTAATACTTATTTTTACGTTCAGGTTGATTTGTGCAGCAAAAAACTTGATCGTGCTGAGCAGCTGATTGGAGGATTAGGTGGTGAGAAAACAAGATGGAGCCAAACAGCAATAGAACTAGGAAAACTATATATCAACCTTACTGGAGATATCCTTATTTCTTCTGGGATTGTGGCTTATCAAGGTGCATTTACTTCAAGCTTCCGGCAGGTACGTCTAAAGCTGAAATTTAATTGGGTGTAAGTAAAATACGGAATTATTACATTTTTCCTTGGTATCATAATCAAGATGAGAACTAGGACTTTTTCGGAGACTTTTGACACATATTGTTTAATTAAAAAACTCATTTTAATAGTTAAATAAAAGAATAGTTTTTCTAAACTCTTGAAATCCCTGGAGAATATTCTGTTTGTGAATGATATCAAATAAAATGCTTTCTTCCCAGGGCATGCCAAATGTTTGATCACAAAATCAACTGGCTGGCAAACATGGGAGTTTTGGGTGATCAACAGCTTGATATGTAAGGTTGAGAACTTTTACTCATGTGGCAGTAACAATGCTAAAATATTAGGACTAACCATAGCAGTTGTCCATATTGAATTACAATGTGAACAATTGCAGTACAAGGAGGTAAATCTCTGTATTTCCAGTGAATTTCTATGAAACCTGTCTACAATAATCAGAGTAGACAGTATATTGCGATACTCCCTGTAAGACATTACTTTTATTCAAATTAAAGCTCCTGGTACATGTACCGTATCTATTTAAGGATAAGGATATGGATATAAGGATATGTGGTGAAATTCAAATGTAAACAAGCAATGGAGGCTACCATTTTGTTTAAAACTGTTTCTAAAAGATAATATATTCTTAATCTAAAAACTGATAATTGTTTTTCCCTAATGCATCACACTCTGTGAAATTGTGGATTTTTACCAGAGATGTCAGTAAGTATTTTTTTTCTGCTTAAAATGCATGAATGTGTTCATTTTTAATAGCTGCTGTCATATAATTGTACACTGTACTAATGAGCAATCAGCCTCCGTGAAGATCAAAAGTTACATCTTTGCTTCAGAATGTCATCAATAACCTGGCTCTCAAAGGCCACATTTGCTAAGAGGCTGAAACCAAATAAAGTTGTTTTGTTCGGTACCATTTTTTAACAATATATAATTAAGCCTGGGAATGCTTAACATCACTGTAAAAAAAAAAAAAAATCATAGCGTGTGCTCTCAGGGTTTACCATTGTGTTTTAAATGTGCTTCTAAATTATTTGGATGCAGTGTGTTATTTAAACCACAAAGCAGGATGTTGTCCCCCTTTACAATATTCTGCAATAACCTGTGTACACGTTTATGAAACATTGTTTGAATTAGAAATGGAGGTTTGGAAATGTTTTAGAATTATTTAGTGTCAGTAAGTAAGAGTTGTTTTTTTTTAATTGACATATCGATCCAACTTGAAACTTTCCTCAAACTTCTGAGAGGCCTCCAAAAGCTGACAGAAATGTTTATTAATACATGAATCCATGATTTAGGATGTCCAATATAGGTGCTTTCGTCTGAAATAAACCACATTGATGCATTTTTGAATTAGTATAAACAAGCTTGGACAGATAATTTGAATCATTTGTGATTCAGAATTCCATGTGCCCTCTGAAGAGAAAACCTAGTCTATGTTAGGAAAGTAGAAGCCATACCGGTCACAAGGCATTATTTTCCCTTTAATAATTATGGAATATTAACAAAGCAGTTAAATGTTTTTAAATATGCTTTCTCCAGCTGACATGGTGGTAGCGATGTGTTTCTTTGCCAAACGTTTTTAAATCAAGTACCTGACGCAACACAAAAGCCCTTTGCAATCTGCGTTGAGGTTTCCACTGTCATTGTGTTGGATCTAAAAGGCTGTATTATGGAATGTCGTTGCATATGCGTAGATCAAAAACTCACTTATGTATTATGTTATATTAAGAAATAACGGATCGTTTGATTTGCATATGCCTACCCAGAATCTCCCGCACTACAGAATTTCTGTGGGAAAAACAAGTGGATGTAAGTTAGTGTTTAGCAGTGCTTTTGTTCTTTCTTAATTTTAAGTGCATGGGATTTTCATCACCATTATAAATGGTTTGTTTTACCAGCAAGACATGAAACTTTGGGATGACCTGAAATGGAGATTGCGAGCCAGGCCTTCTCGACCAACGTCGGTGCCTGACCTCACAAATGCTCTACTGGGTGAATGGGCAAAAACACTCCAAAATCTTGTGGAAAGCCTTCCCTGAAGAGTGAAAGCGGTTATAGCTGCAAAGGGGGGCCAACTACATATTAATGTCTATGTATTTAGAATGCAATGTCATAAAAGTCCCTGGTGTCCCAATATGTTTGTCCAGCGGGTACTTGGTTCAGTAGTTTATTCACTTGCTTGTGTATTAATTAACCTCTAAAGTTAAATCAGCTGCTTCGGTAATAAAATATACTATCGTTAAATGAGCTGCTTCTGTACCGAAGTGTAAATAATGATATGGTAAATTTTTTGACGTTTAGTAATCTTTTCTTTCATTGGAACAAATGCCCCAAATGAAGGCACATGAGGTGTGTGTCTATATGGTAGCTATATATCAATACAATGCAATCTGGTGAAGGCTGTGAATGATTTCACAGAGGTTTCTCTTGGTGGCACTGTTGGTCAGCGTTTAGTATAAATCTGCCGTAGCTTTTTTTTCAGCTTCAGCTTTTTCTTTGATCAGTGCCTATTCCACTGATCTTTTGTTCACCTCAGCATAATACGCTGGAGTCAAGTGATATATTAGACTCCAAGGCTTGCTCTTTGGATTAGCAATAGTGCTATATTCTCCAAAATATGCAGACGGGCATTCACATAGCATTGTGTGAATCCACAAGCATAAGTTTCCCTTTTTCCATTTGCAAATGGTATGTATATTTTGTTCTACAATTACATGTGTTCCTGAACTCACTTTTTTCCAACTGGAACCACTTTTAACCCCTTAAGGACAATGGGCGGTCCCTAAACCCATTGAAAACAATGCATTATGAGCCCGTACATGTACGGGCTTTGTCATTAAGGGGTTAATGAACTGCACAAGCTTTATAATTGACATGAAGTCTAAAGTGAAGATATATATATATTTTGCTTCACAAAAATGTCCTATATACATCTATGGGTATTTCCAAGATACCAGGCAGCTTTTAATTTTAGGGGTAGTTTGCCAGGTTTTAGTACATTGACCCAAGAGATTTAAGTTGTTAATATAAATCATTGGAAAGAAAATGACTTAAGTAGCTTTTTTTGTGTGATATAATTTTATTAAAGCAGCAGTTAACAATTTGTTAAAGGGACAAGCTGATGTCCCTGACGCCTCTGCTAAATCCCTTACTTAAAAGCCTTACTTTATTATAGTGGGCAGAATATGATTACATTTTTTCACACTGGACCCACATATTAATCCAATAGCCTTCTTATTGCTTGAACATATATGTGCATATGTGCACAGGTTTGCACATTTGTATTTGATCATGCTATTTATTTTAGTGATGACATGTTATATGTTTTTAATTTCACTCTAATCCATTTCTTGTTTTTATTCTAATGCCCTCTTCTGGCCTAGTTCCCCCGAGCAGCTGGCTGAGTCTCTTGACACTACGACCAGCCCTGTATTTTAAAAACCAAATCCAATCTCGGGCTTTTGCCTTTTCAGAGTCTCTAAGCAAAACCTATTCTTTGCAGTTGACTAGTATACAAATAATTCAATGTATGATATATTTTTTTGTATTCAGGAGCCAGGAATCCCACAGGTTATGATTTGATCTGTCTGATGTGCATGCTAACCTTTAGTTTTTTATTAAAACATTCATAAGTATTGACTTAGTGTTCCGATAGGAATCTAAAGAGTATGCAAATGTTTACTTGGAACAGAAATTCATGCATAAATGTATTTGTAGTTAATTAAGTATGCAGGAATTCTAACATATTGTCAACTCAGGTGGATGTGTAGCCGTGGGAATGTAGATGACTATGCATCCAAACAGTGAAATGTGAATACACGTGGAACCTAAGGACAATGTGACAGCTAGCAATATTTCTTTTAAATTGAAATACCACGTTCAATGTCCATAGCACAACTGATTGGCAGGGCCCGGGACAGCAAGCATAAATATCACACAAGCATTCATTTCCTCAAACCTTTCCACAATGTCAAACAGCACATATTATCTTATTAGTTAAGCATATGGTTAGGGTATATTAAAATATTCAAGGACTTGATGTTTGCTGTTTTTGTGCTCTCTGTAACATATTGTGGAAGATAGAACATTGTACAGAGCCAGGGCCGCCATCACAAGCCTTTAGATCTAGTATCAGCTTGGGTCCAGACCTTAAATGGTGGCCTTTGGTGATACTTTTTTCTTGTACTCAACTTATGGAGGTCAAAACATTGGTAATTGAAGAGCATTTACATGAATTGGCTTTGAAAGTAAATCTCTATTAATTGTTAGGATCTGCTGTTTTTTTGTCAAAGCCATTGAATATCACTCTCTTTATTGTAGTGGCCTCATATCAACACTTGACATTTAACTACCAATATCTGTCTCTCTAATGCTAGCACTAAACGCACAAGGCATGTTGAGGAGCGCTGGGTTTATATATGTCACATTATATGCTCCTGTTACTTTGGTCTCAGCATGTCTCACACGTTACTGGGATAATCACATTGGCCATTTTTTCCAGACACATAGTGGGGGCTAAAAAATATTTTTTGATTTGCATTATTCATAACTCATTTGCACCCCCTTAAAATGCAAATTGATACTATACTACGTATCCTTACCAGTCACCTAGCACTTAGCACAACACTCTCCCATACTAATGGCTGCCAGTAAACTAGAAACCTGGGACAGTGCCAAGCATCAGCACCAGGAGCAGGTAGTGCTCCAACACAACATATTTTGGAGCTGCAATATAAGGGCTGCAGCAGCCTCTGCTCAAATTGTGACACTGAAGACAGCTATCATGTCATGTTACATGGAATAGAATGCAACATGTAATATAAATTGTGAGGTATACCGGTATTTATTTTTTCTTTTAATATTTCCATTTAACCTGAGCTTACAAAGTCCACAGAAGAAATCTAACAATTGTATTCAGTTCCGCTAAATATCCAAAAAGGAGCAAACTTGCTTTTGAAAAGTACCACAGAGAATAAAATGAATAATTTGGGGGTTGATAATTGAACTAATGATTAATTCATCCCGGTTA
Source organism: Spea bombifrons (assembly GCF_027358695.1). Taxonomy (NCBI): domain Eukaryota; kingdom Metazoa; phylum Chordata; class Amphibia; order Anura; family Pelobatidae; genus Spea; species Spea bombifrons. Next base: position 26,901,096 of record NC_071093.1, read on the forward strand.
GCTCTATAATTACATGATTTTGATGTCTGTGGTGATTACATCCTAGGATTACATCCTAGTTATCTTATTTTTATTATGAATATCTAAATTAAAATTCTTTTGATTTTCCCTTTAGTGTTAGATACTCGCAGTAGACATTTGTTATATATTCTTTAGTCAGCATTCTAAAGCTTACAGTCCCCGTATTATTCATGCTACTTTTTTTCCGCTACATAGCTCAATTGCCTTGATCCTTCCTTCCCTAACCTCCTCTGTTATTGTCTTACCATACTACTATTCTTGGCTGCATTGTGGTTTTCCGTCAGAAGGATGTCATAAAACTGCACTCAAGTCTATAATTCACACTGTCAATGCAGATGATGAATAGCAGATAGATAGATATATACATTTTGCAAAATCATGATGTTTTCTAGAATGTCTAGCATTCAGGATATTTTTGCCTGTAACAAAGACATACAGCTTTTGACACATTAACTGTTGACTGCAACTCTCGCTGTGACTAACAAGGTGCAAGATGTGTGAAGATTATGAGACATATTGTCTCATTTCAATTATTGCGATCTAAGTGATTGTTTTGGTCTGGTTACAAGGGCAAACTTGTAAAATAAGGCATTACTGTTAGGAAGACAGTATTTCACGGTGACACATTCCTTTCCTTCTTGCAAAGATAAATCTCTGCTAAGATAAATTGATATGACACATTTGCAGATTTCATAAAAAGAGAAAACCATAAAATACAGTCAATAATGATAATCGGGAATGTCATGAGTAGTGAAGGTATACGTTACAGAAATGTTTTACTCTTAAAGTGAACCTTTCTCCAAAGTTGAGAAATGAACATGACATTTTTGTGGGGTGTCTATTGCTTTAGTGCAGGGCTGATTTTCTACAACAAAAGGCACTGAATTTTTGGTCCATCATTCATGATTGCCTAAGTTTCCCACTTGATTATTCTTATACAATGTCTACATTGGTTTAATGCATGCTTGATCTCCTAAAGAGGTTGCATGAGATCAACCCTGCAACCCTCCTAAGATTCAGTCCTGCTTTGGGTATAAGCAAGCATGGTGCCTGGCCTGGCCTTTTGGGAAATGTAGGAGATGGTGAGATAAAAACATTTTTGAGTCCTCACACACGTATGGCCAGCACTTGTCACATACCAACATCTAAATCGCAGCTGGGTTTTATCTTCTCAGCAGAAAATATAGGGTAAATAAGTGCAAACCATTTACTACAAATATCTTGAAACTATTGTATGTGTGCATCCATTTTTATCTTCTAACCATTTATGTAGGTGACTGAGTTGCCCTAAGGTGGACCTGCCTGTCACATCTTGAAGATGTTGTGTAGAGCATAACAATAACTGTACTACTGTAGTAGCAAATTAGCAATATACATTTAAATTCAGTGATTTTAGGATCTGTACCATGTGCGTTACCAGTGATTAGTTTTTTAATTGCATCATCCTAATACTAATAATCTTTAATTTTTCAGATGCAAACAAAAGAATGGACTTCCCTATGCAAAACTAAAAATATACACTGCTCAGAAGATTTTTCTCTTGCAACCACTTTAGGAGAGCCTGTGAAAATCCGAGCATGGAACATTGCCGGTTTACCCTCTGACAGCTTCTCTATTGATAATGGAATTATTATTTCGTAAGTCACATGCAGTTCATGATTAATTTGGAATTTTGGTAAAATTGATTTTCTGACATATTAAGTAACCTAAAAAAACATGAAAAGTTGCAATACTGTCATAATAATCAAACTTGTCTCTGAATAGTCAGCTGCTAAAGGCAAAATCCTCTATAACAAATTATGTACTTTTCTAGGGTAATGGCCCAAAAGCACATTAAAATAAAAAATATTTTTTCCCTCATATTTATGCCAGCTACAAAGTAAGGTCTGTTGTGTAAGAGCTTCATGAAGAAAAACAAAACTGTAATTATGATTATCATTCTTGTGCCAGTAACAATACAAGGTCTGTTGATTTTTCCTGAAAGCTGCTTAATTATAACTTAGCAAAACAATAATTGTCATGTATTTGTAAAGTGCCAGCCTATTTTGTAGCGCTGGGCTTTCAGTACAGAATTTATATCCTAGTAACCCGTGAGCTCATAGGCCTGGACCCACCATAAAAAATTAATGAATTAAAAGGCATTGTAGTTAGGGCATGCGATGAGTATGGTACACATTGCCATATATTCAGAAATGTAAGCAACACTACAACTTAACAATCAATACATTCCAGTTAATTCACTTATTTGATAAGTTCCTAGCGTCTCTTTTCAAGCAATGATCTTCCACCTTTGAATTAGTTGTTAATGCTGATTATTGAAGCAGATCAATTAGATAATTGACTAGAGGGATCTGAATGTGCTCTGTAATGTTTCTAATGCCATTGCTACTTTTCTGAAACATTGCATATCAATGTGACCAATGTTCTCATTTATAATGCTTTTGATTTGTGAGAATTATGAGTCTTCCTGTATTTGTAACAAGTTAGCGAGAACATGTTTCCATTTCCCAGAGTTTTAGTACTGGGAAGAAATGGATGTTGTTGGAACCATTCTGTTCTGGCACTTTTGGTTACCCCCTGCTGCTGCCAGGGCCATATAACTAACACATGCATTTAAATGTGCAATTTATTTGGGTTCTTTATTTAATGGGTCTTAGAGAAAGAAGCCCTGCAGAGATTATTTGCTATCTAATTCCATAGTGGGCCCATATTTACGGGAAAGAACTATTTTCATGCTAATATTCCTTCCACCTTTTGTTAAACTGGTTTAGCTTATACATCTTTTACATTTGTTATTATTCTTTCTAAAAAAAAAAAAAAGCTAGATTGGGTATTGTGACTGAAAAATATTTGTTTTGTTTTATAATAATATTTTACACTATACTATTTTTGTCAACCATTTATTTAGCTTTAGTACTAGAATGAGAAGGAAAATGAGCCCTGACTCTTTAAGACTAGTGGCCTATAGATCACATGTATGCAGCAGGTAGACGCTACTTAAGCTGCTCGGTTTTACTAGGATAACTGATTAAAACGTTCTAATTAATGCAGCTGTGTGTCCAGTAGGTGGCCGCACTCAATATACGATAACATTAGCTACTTTTACCAGTCTCAGCAGCCTCAAACTTACCAACACAGGGTGCACTGCAACACTTGACATTTCCTTAGCATAAAAAAAATAAAGCTGTCTTGCTTCTGCAAATTCCTTACATAGGTTAATAACCATACCTGGGAACTTGCCAGATTTCCCCCAGAGTCTCTGGATGAAAGGGCGCTTCCACACGGCCCAACTTCAATGCAAAGCAAGGTGGTGCTATGGGAGCTCTAATAAAGGTCTGTGCTCATAGAGGTGACACATGAACCTCTATCAATTTTGCAGCTCATTGGGCCAGCCAGGGGAGATCAGACGATACCTTGCCTATTTCTTCTAGAATGCAGTAGTGTTGTTGACTAAATGGCATTTTGGTCAGGGTATAATACTGTAAGGGACTGGGTCCATACAGATGACTGTAATGACCCAGAGTGCCCAATGATGGTGTTCAGGTGTTATAGCGCAGTAGCAGAGTCAGACAGGGCCTGGTGCAGGGCGACTGCCCTCTCCTGGGTGTTGAGCACCTAGGGTTGCGCAGCCACATACCAGCCCTGTCATAACAGCACAACTTGGTAATATCCTGCAGGCACCCTGGAGCAGACATGAGACATAGCTCAACAGAGAAATGTGCAGGATTCTGCAGGCTGGGAGTAATAGCTGAGGGTAAAGAGAAACATAACAAGCAAGGGGACTCAGCGAGCAAGGGGGACAGAGCAAGGAACATGGAGACCAAGCAAAAAGCATAGCCAGACAAGACATAAATGGTACAGGACACAACAAAGGACAGGGAAACAAGGCAAGGAACACAAGTGATGGAGTGAGGAGCCGAGATCCTCAGACGCTTCTCCTTTAAACAAGAATAGGATATCTTAAACTGGGACATGGGGAGGGGAGAGAGGAACCAAGAGCCTCAGGTGATTCAGGGAAAAGAGGGCAAAGGTACATAAGACTGACACATAAATACAGGACTAGCCTAGGACTATATGATAGCAATTGGAGATTTAGTCGCATCTTATGGCCATAGTATGCTTAGCCCACCACTACGCCAAAGTACTCCAATATTCAGTGGGTCCACTGAATTACTAATAAGCTGAAACTAAACATTGAATCTAAACACAGAACCGAGAAGGACATACCTTTAGACTGCTGACTGAGACAAACTTAACAAATGGGTGAGGCACACCTTATAAAGGAAACAGAAGCTGAAGCTAAGAGCAGGACTGGAATCAAAGAATCAGAAGTACAGGACAGAGCATAAGGAAATCCAGGAATGGATTACAGCAAAAGGGGAACGGTAGCGAGACAGTGAAACTGTCTTTATGCTGTGCTTCATTCTATAGTATATTTAAGCGGCACAAGAAGAGGCTAGAGACGTTTCTCTACCTTTTGGTTTAGTACCTGTGAGAGTAGGAAAATTGGATCCTCTGCTCTTCAGGTTGACCTAGTTTGAAGCCTTCTTAGAATCAAGTCCGAGCTGAGCATACTCAACTGTTTGGCATGATGAGGGTACACCATCCACATCACAGTTGGATGTGTTGAAAACAGAGTAGAACACAGATGGAAGCTTCACTTGTTTATCCATAGGTGTGAAAATTATTACTAATATACTAAATCATAGTACAGGTAGGTCATAATAGCCTTTGGCCTTTTATTGCATCAACCTGAATTCATAAATCATGAAATAATTATAATAAATAATTCTGAACGATATTGAGTCATGGATTGGCCTCAAATTGTGTTTCTTGCTTATTTTAACTAAAGGTTGTTTGTTTATCATGTCTTCAGAATAGGCGAAGATATGTTAAACCTTTAAAAACAAAATGTTTTGGTAAGCTACTCTAAAGTAGGTAAACACTCAAAACGATGATGATTTTTCCTCCAAATCTACATGATTCAGGTCTTTATTATCTCTTTGATGCACGTAAATGGCAATAACTCTTGTCCATCCTTTTGCAGTTACAGAGAAAGTCAAAGGCATTTAAGCAAAGTATAGATTTTTATATAACTGTACATGGCATGGCTATTATTTTATGCATACTTAATTAAATTAAGATCATCACCCATTGCTATTTTTGTCCAGTTATTTCCAGTCTAATGGAAAAGTAAAGCACATCCTAATTATGTTTTAATTTTCATTATATGTGGATTCATTATTGAAGATACCATCTGATTATTCTCACCTTATCTTCTCCTATAAAAGCCAGACTGATTAAAGAATTTGCCTGTCACCTTTTGCATTATTCATGCCTTTGTTTTGACTGGGTCATAGAGGTAAAATTCAATAAACCCCAAAGGAGACTGCATATCTAATGTGTGTAATGTATAAATAAGCAATGTTAAGTGTGTATGTGAATACAATTATAGGAACGCAAGACGGTGGCCCTTGATGATTGATCCGCAGGGTCAAGCAAATAAATGGGTGAAGAATATGGAAAAAGCGAATAGCCTTCATATAATTAAGCTAAGTGATCCTGACTTTGTGAGGACGCTAGAAAACTGCATCCAGTTTGGTACCCCAGGTAAGGTTTGTTTGAAATATATATATGGCAGATATAACTAGAGTTAAAACCCTCTAAGAAATTGTAATAAAAATAAGGCATTTACAACCTTTCATTTCATATTGATCGTTAATCAAATTAGAGCTCTAATTGCTGTATTAAACAGCAGGTGGTAAAATTTGCATGTTCAAAAATTCATTTGTGGAAAATTCTCTTAATTAGCTCTTTTAATTGTTCTGTGAGAAAAAGCATATTTCTGCATTTATGAAAGCAATCTTTCAACATTCATTGTTTTTTTTAATCTAAAATGCATGAAACCTTATAAAACGCACTGGAAATATACACTATTTATATTTCATCTTTATTAAATGTTCCTGATACTTCATTAAATATGTAATATTACAGTTTTTTTATGACATGCACTTCAGTTTTTATTTGCAATAAAAAATATCTAATTCCCAGATTACTAAATAACCAATAATAAGGTATAACCGTCACATATCTGTTTGAATATTCATTTGTGTACCCCTTTCTGACCCAATCCTTTTTATTTCCTATAATCTTGTATTTATTTATTGTGCTCACCCTATCAAGTGCTGCATCCCATCAAGTGGTGCTATGGGGAAACTGGGTTACGCCTCCCAACGTTGTTGCTGGAGTTTACAACTAAATAGAGTCATAGTTATGCTGTCCTTACATCATATTCTTATACCTGGGAACTTGTGGGCCTTGACTAGACTGCCCACTCAAGTCAGTGAGTGGCACTGCTGACATTAGTGGGCACTCCCACTGCCGCCAGTAGGCTGTAATATATGTGATGCGTAACGTTTGGGAACGCGCACTGTCCTGGGGTATGGGACCAAAAAAGGAGGAGTTCCTCATTTGGGATTTAACACCACAAACCATTTCAATTAAAATGTTAATAAAACACATCGACATGGGCAATACATATACTAGTATGATTGCTTTAGGTGTCAGGTTCGCTTTCAGCCATGGGCAACTTAATGACACTGGCGAGTATGCAACATTTTTAAAATAAAATATTAGTTATATACCCTGCGCCCAGTAAAATGACAAAACTGCAGCACCACACCCTCTAGTGTCTCACTAAAAGGTAAAAAGAGTTATATAAAAGTGAGGAGGTACGCTGTAACCACTCGAAGTAACATACAGGAACTTAACGTCTAATTCTAAGATGATACAGAGAGTAGATGCATGCAGCATATGCTAAGGAAAAGAGCAAATATAAACATAATATAGTGTAATATGTATGAAAAACAGGGTTAAAATGCCCCACTCCCAGTCCACGGCTCTGTATAATGTGCCTTCACCAGATGAACCGGTATCGATTCTCCAGGGTGTATACAGCAAAGCAGAGAAAGCAGCAATATAGGTAAGTGATGTAAAATTTATTTCAACAAATAAAAAAATAACCTATATCAACATAAATGACAATGATCACCACGTAGTCCAGTCCTCTCTATAACCGCCTCGTTGAAGAGCTACCGCTATACAGGCTGTCCAGTGGATATCCGAAATGAATACAAAAGTAAAAGTCACCTGCCTGCTGTTCGCTTTCACACAACGCATTTGGCCCTAATGTTACGTTTGGGGCTTTCTCATGGTGTGACACACCATCCTGCTATATCGCTGCTTTCTCTGCTTTGCTAAATATACCCTGGAGAATTGATGAACAGAAAATATCGAGAAGCTTGATGCCTGTTCATCTGGTGAAGTATGAGATTAGGTCACCGCAATGTCAGAGTCTTTCTGGAATTTTTTGTGGACACCTTGTCAATCAGTGGCTTATTGTCAGTTAGTAGGTTGAGGGGGCAATGAGACGGAAGGTGAGGGATTGCCTGGGCAAGGATGGTTTGATTGTAGTGAGAATTGTATATACTTTGTAGGATATTATATATATTAGGCTTATTTTAAGGAGCCCTCCTCTCTGTTTTGAATCTATCTAGAAAAATTATAAAAACAGCTTAGATCTGTGCCTGATGCTATAGGGATCTTTATGTAACAAAAGAGTTTAGATTGTCCAAGGTCACAAATATTTCTACCATTGTCTCTTGAAAAGGCTAGAATGATTAACTTTGACTATGTTTGCAGTGTTATTGGAAAATGTGGGTGAAGAACTGGATCCTATTCTTGAGCCTCTTCTACTAAAGCAGACATTTAAACAAGGAGGGAGTATATGCATTCGTCTGGGAGATTCCACCATTGAGTATGCTCCAGACTTTCGGTTCTATATTACCACTAAGCTAAGAAATCCTCACTATTTACCAGAAACATCTGTAAAGGTTAGATTACCTATTCATTTTTCAACTATGTCTGTTTGAATAGTTATTTAACTAATTTGTATGTAGGGTTAGGTTTTAGAAAATGTCCAAGACTTTACAAGTACCACTAGATATATTACACATTTATAAAATTTAAGTTGGCATGTATCGCTGCACATGATTGGCTGTAGCACGGATCACATGTTCAGAGGAGCAGAGGATCTGCTTTAGGCTGACTGCTGTGGTCATCAATCGATCAACTACAGTAATGATCCTGCGTGGGAAGGTTTTTTTTTTTTTTTTTTTTTTTTAATCTGACGACCAGGTACATCATTGGTCCTCTAAGGACATCTTTTCATAAAGTACCGGGTACATCATTGGTTGTGAAGGGGTTAATTTAGACTCATTGTAACTGTAAATATTATATTGTAACTGTAAATATTTCTTGTTCATGTTTTGCTGTTGCTTATGATATTAAAGTTTGCTTTTAAATGTTACACTATTTTTGATCAAATTAAAAACAATGGTATTGAAAGGTCAAGCATTGGCTGCTTTGTTTTGTTTCATTAAATCACAAAATGTGCAGATATTTACATTTATACATAATACAATACTTGTACATATCCTATATAGGTCACCTTGCTGAATTTTATGATCACTCCTGAGGGAATGCAGGATCAACTGTTGGGAATTGTTGTTGCTCGAGAAAGACCCGATCTCGAAGAAGAAAAGCAAGCACTGATTCTTCAAGGTGCAGAAAACAAAAGGTATCCTCAAAATAGTTAAAAGTCACAGATGCATATTGAATATTCTGACTTGAAATGTGGAAAAGGGTCTGAAAGACTGACTGTACTACAGTAGAAAGTCAGTGAATTTCATGCTTCTCAAGGGTACTAGGCCTCAGTATGTTAATTAACCAGGACCCAATATTGTATTTTAGTACAGTTCGTGCTAGGCTGAAGCTGAAGAGTTGATGCATATCTGCATCAAGGCACACACAACATCAACGCTCCAGTACAATTACCGCTAACACCATAGATATTTTATCTTAACAGAATTGTGTTATCTTGCATTGGAAACTTCTGCTTGCTAAGCAAACTTATTAATCTCTGCCTGTCTGTCCATGTATATATCACCATCGATTTAAGATTTGCTTCAGGCACAGGCGTACCGATGCCAATCCGAAACGCTTAATTCTTTTCTAACAATGTTTCCATTTGCTACAGCACTGGTAGTTTTAAGTGGACTCCGTAAGGACATCTTGATAATTGACCCTTACTACTTTCACTTCCCTCCCTGTTGGAGGACTGGGAAGGGGGGCATGGCAGTTGTCACCTGGGCTGCTCGAATTTAAAAAGTATTTAAAAAATTTAAAAGTAGGCCGCCACCAGAAGCTTTGAAAAATAAATATTTACCCTTTATACAGTCAGTTATAGACCATTTACTGTTCTGGCATGCATATCCTTAACCTTAAGTGGACATGATACAGTAGAAGACAGATAAGCATCATTTAGTCTTCATTATCTGAATATTTTATGAATGAGCTAACTTAAAAATGCTTTAGATCCAATGGGGAAAAATGGCAGTGGAGTTTTCTAGAAACAGCCCCTAGACTTGAAACATAAATTGCTGTTCAGGTAACATTCCCCAATTCTCTATGCTTTTTTGTTGCATGTATTTAAAGTTTATTAGACAGATATAAATTCTGTGTGTGGTTAAGGTTTCTGGTTTGCCATTTAGTAGTCTTGCATGTGTAAAAATATATTGTCTACTTTTGAAGACTGTTGTGCTCCTCCGCAGAACTGTTTAAGTTCTGTGACCTGTTCTGAATAATTATGTGTGCTTTGAATTCTAGGCAGCTAAAAGAAATTGAGGACAAGATATTAGAAGTACTATCATCTTCAGAAGGAAATATATTGGAAGATGAAACTGCCATTAAAATATTGTCTTCCTCCAAGGCTCTGGCAAATGAGATTTCTGAGAAACAAGCTGTGGCTGAGGCAACAGAGAAGAAGATTGATGCCACCCGAATGGGCTACCGCCCAATCTCTGTTCATTCTTCAATTCTGTTTTTTTCCATTGCTGATTTAGCCAACATTGAACCCATGTACCAATACTCTCTTACATGGTTCATTAATCTTTTTATTATGTCAATTGATCACTCAGAAAAGTCTGAACATTTAGAGAAAAGGTAATGTAATAATAGTTATCTTGTTTTGGCAAATATTAAATAATTGATAAACACTATTTTATTATATTGTTTGTTAATTATGCTATAACATACTCTATATTAGTAATAAAATACACTAATTAAAATATATCAATATATTTATATATTTATATATTTAATACAATAGATGAAGATGAACAAAGTCACCTTTTAATGTTGGTTTTTTTTTGTTCTTTAAGGCTCCAAATATTAAAGGATCATTTTACATTTTCTCTCTATACAAATGTATGCCGTTCACTGTTTGAAAAAGACAAGCTGCTCTTTTCCTTCTGTTTAACAGTAAACCTTTTGAAACACAAAAAACTGGTAGGTACTTCACCACAACTTGTTAAAATAAGTCCACGTGTAAAGCTCTTTTATAGTTCTTACAAGTTAGCAGTATAAATGCTTAGAGCTTGATTTTGGTACTTTCGTATTTTTAAAATAATTTCTACTTATTTACAGTATTTATAACCACTGAAATTACACTGTATATTGCCTCTACACGTTGGTAGATTCACTCACCAGTGACACATAGTAAACATTGTTGTGAAAGAAATCTGCATGTTTAGTTCATAAAAAAAAACTTTGTCCAAACAGCTGGTATCCTAAAATGCTCAGTCCATAATTTTATGTTTGATGTTTTACTGTTTACTTAAATTCTCTTTATTGAGGATCTCTTCTCCGTCCTGCCTAGTTGTGGGCTGGTTGTGTGACTCTTTAAAGTCCAGATCACCTCGTTATAGGTTATACACATTCCTTTATGGATTATGTTTTTTATCTTAATAGGTCTTAGCATCAAGTGGATTATTAATAACTTCTGCTGAAGTTGCCTACATTTCTTATAAGATTAAAACCTTATGTCTTAAAGCTGTGATCTAAAATGACATACTAACAAAACCCCTGAAATTCTGATGCCGCAAGCGAAAACTGAATATTCACGAATGTGCATTTTGACACATTGATGGTCCAGTATAAATCCTCTCCAGTTCTGTAACTGTGTGCAGTAAACATGTTCTCCTACCAATATATTTACTTCACAGAAAGATGAGGTGTACATACTGTGGCAAGAAAAAGTAAGTGAACCCTTTGGAATAACCGGCATTTCTGTATACATTTGTCTTAAAATATGATCTTCATCTAAGTTACAATAATGAACAAACATAATTGGTTTTAACTAAAAACACACAAATTATTGTATTGTTCTTGTCCATATTGAATGCATCATTCAAACATTTGCAGTGTGGTTTGAAAAATGTATGTAAACCCCTAGGCTAATCACTTCAACAAAAGCTAATTAGGGTCAGGAGTTAGCAAACCTGGAGACCAGTCAATGAAACAGAATTGGAGGTATGTTTTAGAGCTACTTTGACATAAAAAAACACAAACAGTTTGCTATTCTCATGTGACAGAAAATAAGAATTCTAAGAAGACTTACAATCAAGAATTGTTGATTTGCACAAGGCTGGAAAGGCTTATAAAGCAAACTCAAAGTTTACATATCAGTCCACAGTTTGACAGATTGTCTTTGAGCAGGACACAATGTTACTGGGAAAATGTTTTGTGGACTGATGAAACTAAGGTTGAATTGTTCAGTAAGAATGTGCAGGATTGCATATGGTGTAAAAAGGGTGCCACATACCCACTTGAAGACATCATCCTGATGGTAAAGTATGGCAGGAAAGTATCATGATTTAGGGCTAGCCATCATGAAGGGGACAATGAATCTCCAAGTTTATCATGGTATCATACAGCATAATGGCAGGATTGCTGTCCACCAGCTGAAGCTCTGTAGAAGTGTAATGCATCAGGACAATCCCATCAATCATTTACATCAAAACAAATTTACTACAGAATGGTTTCAAAAAAAGAAAATCTGCCTTTTGGAGTGGCCCTGTCACAGCCCAGATCTTAACCCATCAGAGCTGCTGTGGAGTGACCTCAACGGAGCCGTTCTAACCAGACATTCTAAAAAATATGGCTTAGGTTAAACAGTTCTGTAATGACAAATGGTCTAAAAGTCCTCCTGAGCTTTGATCTGTAGCTACTGGAAGTCCTTGTTTGAATCGAAGAATTCAATTACTTTTTCTACCAGCACTGTGAATGTTTAATGGGTGTGTTCAGTAAAGACACAAAAGATCATAATTGATCTACATCTGACATAGATGTAGATCAGCTCACATTTTATGAACAATTAAAGCAGAAAACCAGGTAATTTCAAAAGGGTTACTTGCCACTGTCATTGTCCTTCAGATACAAATGAATAATCAGTGCATATAAATGTATGTATAATAATCTCTTAAGTAATAAATTATTTTTTGTGTGTAGGTTGATGATGATGAATGGAAATTCTTGTTGACTGGTGGAATTGGACTAGACAATCCACACTCCAATCCATGTACATGGCTTCCTCAAATATCTTGGGATGAAATTTGCCGGTTAGACAGTTTGGCAAGATTCAAAGGCATCCGTAAGGATTTTATGAGACTTAAGGATGGATGGAAATCAGTGTATGATAGCTTGGTAAGTGGACAGCCTGATGTATAAGCTTGCTGCATGTTCAAAGCAAGCATTCAGCATAATCATAACATCATTTTGCATGATCAGTAGGGGTTGGTCTGAAAATATTTAGAGATTATTGCATCCCATTGTTTAGTGGTAGCCACAGGGACAAAACTTCAGTTTAAAAAGGAGAGAAATTAGTGGTCAGGGCTAACCTACAAACTAATACATTAAATAACGATGAGACTTTAATACCTTACAGGCCAAGACAAAGCAAATAAATAAAAAACGTAGGTTGGATGTTATAAATCCATCTCTTCTTTGTTTTGTGTAGTGTTTAATATTGGGTGTGAAAGGTCTGACCATCTTTTATTGCAGGTATTCATTTGGCACGGATATCCAGTCATGTTATGTTCTCAGAAATAGTGGGTTTTTTTCTTTTCATGTGGGGTTCTTTAATGTGATACTCAAGCTTTTGTGCGTTTATCTAAATACAGTACCAAAGCTTCATGATGTAGCCTTTCTTGTTTGTATTCTTCTGTTTTGGCTGTCCATCATCTCAAATTGTCAAAGTAGTGATTTAGCTCAAGAACTTACAGATAGCTCAAGGCCTGACCAGCAAATTTTAAGAGTTACTGAGCAGAATAATAGATTTCTAACATTAGACAGTTGTCACTTTTTTATAAAATCGTTTTTATAGATAGACTCGAGCGTTATTTCTTAACACAACAGCTGTTAAGATCCACCTGTTTCAACTCACATATAACATAAATATATAACACACATCAATTCTTGAATGGTGTTATATTGGCAAGGTTCTTGTAACTGCAAGTACACTTCATTAATAATCGGCAATAACCACAGTAAGCCTAGTAGTAAGACCTTTTTTATTGCTTCTACTACAAAAGAAATTCAGGTGCCAGTTCCACACAGCTTCCATAGACTGATTAAAAGGAGCTGTGTGCCTTTAAGACACGGCACACTAGTATATGACGTCATATCCCAGTGTCTTAAAGGCATGTAGCGCCTTTTTATGCATTAAAGATGCCGACCGTGGAAGGGAACCTGGGGATACTGCCCTCGGTCGGGCCTAGGAGCAGTGGTCAAGGTAAATATATCACTGGCTATATGGTGGTCATATTCACCAGTTTGTTAGCCTGTGTATTTGGTATATAAGGATTTGCACAAAATGTGGGTTGCTAATAAACAAAATGAAACTCTGTTAAAAGTCTCAGTGGAGATCTTTGATGTTTTAATAGTATACCCCCTCATCTCTGTGAAATAAAGACATCAGGAATTATCAAGAGGCAAAGCTCAGCTTGCCTTTATGTTGATTTTAACCTTGTGATACTATTATGGACAAATAAACTAAGCTAACATGCAGTATTTGCACTTGCAGGAACCACACCATGAGGCTTTCCCTTCTGAATGGCAAGAAAAAGTGGGTCAGTTTCAGCGAATGCTCATCATCCGATGCCTACGGCCTGACAAAGTAAGTATGCTAGCAATTTAGAAGTCTTATCATACACAGCTTTGATGACATGGTGCTTTGAAATCAGATAAACAACCAACATTGCATATTGAATGTAATGGAGCATGACAGGAGACAATGAGAACATGGTTCTGTTGTTATTTGTTTTCATATTATTGAAAAATATTAGCTTAAATGCCAAGATATAAAAATGCACTGGTAAAAAGTCCCTGGTGTATCAGAGTCAAATATATTTTATAGCATGTTATTTTGGGTCATAAATTTTCGTTTATATGTTTCGCAAGGAATGAAAAAAGTTACACATTTTCATAGTATTATATTGTTCAGTAAATTTAAAGGAAAAAATAAATAGAGAGCACAAGGCTTAGTTTAACGTGGAAGTATAATATTTGCCTTATTTCAGGTTTGATCTTAATGCATTTTTTTAGGAATTGGTCTTGATCTGCGCCGTATTGGCAGATTAGGCATGAAAGAAAGCAAAGTGATGCCAGGCCCTAGTATTGGAATATTGTATAATAAATTGATATAATCTGGAACATTTAACACATTTTCTCATACTCAACCCCTTTGGGGGTCATTAGTGTGCATGCTAAAACAAACTAAATACAAAAATAGGATTTTTTATGTTTTATGTATTTTCAGTTTTTTTTTACTGTAGAATTACTGGCTGTTTTGGAACTGCCAGCTGCTTCTATTGCATAAAAGGATATTTGTAACTTGCAAAGCTAAATTATTTTTGGATGAGCACACTTCAATAGATTACACAGCTGCTGCCTTTACATTTATTTTTTATATTATCAAGTCATAAAAGGTATTAAACATCATATAAAGTTCCTATATTTTTAATTTAATGGGTTACTCATGCATACAATAAACAGCAATATATTTTTTGCTGTTGCCCTATGCCTGACCCAATGCATCACTCCAGCTGTCCCCTTCACAGCAACAGTCTTTACTGCTGAGCTCGACGCTATGATGTCATCTTTAAGCACTCCGTCTAGTAAGAACACAGCACCTGGTAACAGCATGCTATGGAGGCTGTGCCAGCTAGGCACAATCCTCCTTAGTATAAATGGGCCAGATGAGGAGATCAATTACCTGTGACATTTTACTTACACTGCATTATTAGTTCTCTTGTGTTTTGTGAGTTTATGAAATTGTGTGGGCAGGGATACTTACGCAAAACCAGGCACGGATAGATTGTTGCCACAGAAACTGAAAAAAGCATCTTAAAATTAAGAGAGAATAAAATAACAGATCTGCTAGAGTTTCTTTTTTGCTTGTCGTGCTGTCATTTTAATAATGTCGATATTTTGCTATTGTCCTTTATTGTGACAGAATCTGTCGGTGCATTAAAGGTTAAATAATGTAATAATATTTTTAAAAGCTTTTAGAATATTTTGTATTTTAATGATCAATGTTATAGATGTAACCTCCCTTAAGCAAGGGGTTCCATAACATTTTCCCAGTGGGGAACACTGAGTCTGGGGTTTCTTGGGAATTCAAGTAGTTGTCCTTCGTCTCATAAATACAGATGACAATTGGTTATACATTATATACATTATAGTCAATTCGTGGCTTTGTACAGGGATACATTGATCACATACAAAGAATTTATACTCATGTAGACAGTGACAGCAGAAATCCTTTTGAATCACTTTTTAATTATGAACTATTTAAGCTTTCTTGAATTCCTAGAGGACGTGTTCCACTGGAAGTCTGTTCCAGCTATGTATTACTCTTTCAGTAAATTTGGATGTAATAGATGCTAGCCCCCTTTGAGTTGCCTTGTAGTTAATCTGTGCAGGTTATATACCTCAAACATTCTTCTGACACATAATATACAAAGTGCTGGATTTTGAGCAGCCAGCCACATTGTGGTTTGTTTGTTGTTAGGATGATATTAAAATAAAGAAAAAAATGCATCTAACCCTCTATTAAATGTGATCCACATCAAAGATATGAATAAAATATTATATGTATAAAAATTAAAGATGTTCATATTTATGCAGGATATTCCCTAAATCCCATATCATTTAAAGCTTTTCTGTTTCCAGCTTTCAATTTTAAATTAGGTCGTACCAGTTTTAGAATGACGTTCGTTTCAACCTCTGGACTTTCAAAATGAGTTAACTGTGCAACTAACAAAATAGTATTTTACTAATCATGAATATGTCTTTATGTCTAGATTATTCCAATGGTTCAAGAATTTGTTACTGAAAACTTGGGAAGACCATTTATTGAACCTCCTCCATTTGATCTTTCCAAAGCATTTGGGGACAGCCACTGCTGCGCCCCACTAATTTTTATCTTGTCTCCTGGTGCTGATCCGATGGCAGCACTGTTAAAATTTGCTGATGACCAGGTAAGCTCACAGAACAATTCTTAAAGTTAGTTATTTGTGAGGCTGTAGAATCTGTATGTATATGCCAGTTTTCAAAACACCGTGTAGCTAGTGCGAGATACAGAGGGCACAAATTCCCACATAATGTATGAGATTTTGTTTGTAAGGTAGGTTTTTTAACCAGTTTTAACATTAACATTACACATTGCATTTTACAAACAGTCAGGATACTATTTTAAGAGTTATATTATATTATAGAAAATTATGAAAATATTGTGTGCACACAATCTTCCTCACTCCACTTTGTTAAAGCAAATATCGTTCTTTCATATTTATATACGCACACCCAAGGCTAGCTATGACTATATTCTTTCTGTTTTAATTTGCAGGGTTTTGGGGGATCAAAGTTGAGTTCACTGTCTCTTGGGCAAGGCCAAGGCCCCATTGCCTTACGCATGACTGAAAAGGCTATCAAAGAAGGCAGCTGGGTGGTTCTTCAGAATTGCCATTTAGCTACATCATGGATGCCAATGCTGGAAAAAGTCTGTGAGGTAAAGTAAGAGATAGTGGAGGTTGGGACCCCATTGTATTGTTAATCCCTTTACTGACCCTGTTGTCTCTAGGAGGCAGATTAAGGGGGCGGTTTGTATCCCAATATCTTGTTTTATGTTAATGTGTGTTTTGCTGGATATATCCAGCCCTGTGTGTGAAAAATAAATCCGTCTTCCTTTTGGTTTTACCCTACACTGAATCTCGGCTAGTGACTGGGAAACCGGGGAAAGAGTGTGTTGTCCCAGCCTAAGGAAGCACAAGTCAGTGGAGGTAGTGGGTCGGACTAGCCAGCTCCGTGACCAATATTATTATTATTTATTGTTTTATATAGAGCTGTACAATGGGTGGACAAGACACACCCAGTATGTAACATAACAATTTGACTTACAGAGATAACAGGTGAGGAGGGCCCTGCTCAAACGAGCTTACAGTCTAGAGGGATTTATGGTGTATTACACAATAGGTAAAAGTGCCGTTGTTAGGGATAGACCAGCCACACTAGTAAAAAAAGGCGGATAGGCCGGGGAGAGCGATCCAGAGGATAGGGGCAGCCCTTGAGAAATCTTGTAAGCGTGCATGAGAGCAAGAAATCAAGGGAGAGGATTGAAGGAGACCATTGGATGAGCAGAGAGACCGGTTAGGAGTGTATTTAGAGATGAGTGAGGAGATGTAGGGAGGAGAACCGCTGTGAAGGGCTTTGAAAGTAAGAGTATGGATTTTGAAATGAATCCTGAAGTGCACAGGCAGCCAGTGAAGAGACTAACAGAGGAAAGAGGTGTTACTGAAGTGATGGGAGAGGACGATAAGTCTGGCAGCAGCATTCATGGTGGATTGCAGAGGGGTGAGACAGTTAAGAGGGAGACCAGCTAAGACAGAGTTACAATAATGAAGAAGAGAGATAATAAGGGCATGAATGAGAGCCTTCGTGGCATCCTGTGTTAGGAAGGGGCGGACACAGGCAATGTTAGATGGAGACGGCAGATTTTAGAGAAAGACTGAATGTGGGGGGTGAACGACAGGTTGGAGTCAGGGGTGACACCAAAACAACAGGCATGTAAATTTAGTAAGGGAGGTCTCAGTATCTCAGTGTCGAGGGCGAAAACCAGATTGAAGAGGGTCAAGTAGGGAGTTGGAGTCAAGAAACGTAGTTAATTGGGTATAAACAATTATTTCAAGAAGCTTAGAGGCGAGGAAGAGAGATGGGATGGTAACTGGACAGATCAGTCGGGTCAAGGGCTTTTTCACGATTGAGTTAATGGTAGCATGCTTGAAGGAGGATGGGACAGATCCAGTAGTGAGGGAGAGGTTGAAGATGTGAGCTAGAGTAGGGAAAAGAGTAGATGAAAGAGACTGGGTGAGATGGGAAGGGATCATGGCGGGTGAGGGCAGGGCGGTGACTGTACAGATATGTCTTATATGATTAAGGTTAGTGGAAGGGGTAGTAGGGATAGGTCCAAGGAGGAAATTGAAAGTGCTAACGAGTTGTTTAGGTTATGAGATAGGGAGGAGATGAGGGAGGTGAAGTAGGTTTCTTTAGCAAGGTTGAGAGCTGAGTAGTAGGAACGTAGCATACATTTGTAGTGCAGAAAGTCAGCCATGGAATGAGACTTTTGCCAACTACGTTCAGCAGTGCGGAAACAATGTTGTAGATGTCGGGTTACAGTCGTGTGCCAGGGTTGGAAACGTGAGCGTCGTGAAGAGCGAGTAGTAACTGGGGCTCAAGAGCAGATGTGAGAGTGGAGTTACAGAGAGAGGTAGCGTTGTTAGGGCACAACATGTTAGAGATAGGAGAGAGGAGGGGGAGTAAATTGGTTGTGAACTTCTGAAGGTCAATAGAGCTGAAGTCTCTGGTTAGGCGAGGATAGGGTGCAGGAGAGTAAGTAGGAGGCAAGGTTAGGGAACAGGAAAGGAAGTGGTGGTCAGAGAGGGGGGAAGGAGAATTAGAGAAGTTGAGAGAGTACATGCTAGAAAAAATAAGGTCCAAGGTGTGACCATCATCATGAGTAGGAGAGTTAATATGTTGTGTGAGCTCAAGAGTGGAGGTAATAGAAATACATTTTGAAGCCATGGGACTTAATGTGGAGTCAACTGGGATAACAGAGGGAATATCAGAAGAGAGAAACAGGGGAAGTGGTCAAGAAAGATGTTAGCCGGACCAGGGGGACGGTATATAACAGCAATGAGTAAGGATATGGGATTAAATACTCGGATAGCATAGACTTCAAAAGAGGAGAAAGAGAGTGATGGAGCAGAGGGAATAGGTTGAAAAGTACAAGTTGGGAAGAGTAGGAAGCCTACCCCACCATCCTTCCTGTCATCAGATCGAGGAGTGTGAGTGAGGTGGATTACATTTGTACAAACATTGTTACTTTTGTAACAGAATAAAATTGCACAACATAAGATTTCTGCGCACACTAACTACTAAAAATTAGAGGGAACATTGCTGACCAACACATTTTTACTACCTCAAATTTCTTAAGCTGTAAATTAATAGTGATATGTTATTTAACAAATATGAAATATGTAATAAATTATAGATTTCAGATGGTATTGACAATTTTCATAGTATATTTGTTATCCTCAAATATAATATTTATTATCAGAAAAGACTATTCTTCACTGAAAGTCTTAATGATAAAGCCTAAGACATATGGTATACCTGTATATACCTGACCCTGCTCCTGAAGTCTTCGGTGCACTTATTAGTGCTGGATGACATATAACTGGCTTATTCGCAAAACTGGCAAATATATTTCTCCTAATCTATGTTACTGTATACAGTAACATAGGTTAGCATTGAGAAAAAACTTAGTTTTATCTTATTTTTCTCCAATATAATCTTCATCTATAGCTGAAGACCTGACGGCTGCCATTATTGTCTGTTATGTGATGATTTGTTTGGCTGTTCCTGCTCAAACATCACATTGACACAGACCTTCATTAGCTGGCTGGGTTATTGAGACCAAGCCATTTTATAGAAGACCAAAGAAAGTATGATATGCAGTCAGGGTGCTTGTCTAGTAGATTGGGTTAAAACACTGAGCTAGTGCCTAACCAAAAACTATTAAAAAAGAAAACAATACTAAAACATATTTTTATCTGATAGTAGTAAATATTTTTGGTGGGAGTCCCCTATAATGCTGAGAGGTCTTATCATTCTATTTCAGTTGGTCAAGAATTCTGTCTGTTTTCCAAAACTGCTATGATGCTCACGTCCTGACTCTTTGGTTGGGCCTGATGTCACCACAGCTGATGAAGATGAAAATGTAAATGTGTTATAAATGAGCAATTAAATCAAATGACGATTTATGAGCAGGTTAATGTTTGCAACTTCCTGACCATCATAGCTTTTGTTTGGGAACAACTACCTTCTAGGTATAAGAGGGTTAATCCCATCTCATTTCACACATTGTGTCCTTGAAAACATCTCATCGATTGGTTCTGAAATAACTAGTTACGTGTAAGTCAGAATTGATAAAATCTAAGCCACATCCGAAGTGAATGGGATTTTCATATTTAATGCATGTTCCTAGCGAGCCAAGAAATGGAAAAAGTTAAGATATTTATAAAGTAAATTGCATTCATTCTCGACTTGAATTAACACCAAGTAAAGTACTAGTTCTTATCTTCTATTGTTGCAAAAAATGTGTCTGCGAAAGATACTTTTTACTCCAATCTAATTTTACATATATTTTTACTGCTGGGGAGAAAGATGATTTAGAAAAAAGAATTATCTCTTTTCCCATTAGATTCAGGCAGACTTCTGCTCTTACTGGGATCTGTCATACGCAGTTGCCTGAGTTTGTACTTTCTGTCTTGTCCTCTATGACCTTCTTACAGAGCCGAACTTTCCACATTATTCTTTTCTGCTGTAAAACATGTCTTCCAAACTACTCAATGGATAAGGAAGGTACATAGGGAAAGGTTATATTCACTGTGCCTTAAAATAAAAATTGTAAAATGAAAAAATGTATTTTATAGAAATGCATCTACAACGTAATTGTGTGGTGGTTGCTACACTTGCTATATATATGCACAGAGAAGGTACAAACCATAGCTGGGGACACCCAGGCTCCAGCTAACCGGAGTCCTTCCTTTTTGGGAAGTGGGAAGGCGGCCCCGCTGACGTTGTGTGCTTTGGAGGGAAAACGGGAGGGCATGACGCACCACCGCTCCCGTGACCCGAAGTTTTTCCGTAGTGACCCCGAGAAGCACTTTAGAAATGTACATAACTACCAGAATGTATTTATGAATTCATGAATTTAACAGGTTATTCATTGATGACTGAGTTGGCCCACAAATTACCCACTTGATACTTTCCAGAGCAGTTTAAACAGCACACAGTCCTTCTGGGGGGGGGGCAGGAATAGATGTCAAGAGAAATCCCTGCCGGTAAATTCGAATTACACTTTGCATCTGCGTGCTGTTCAACCTGCTAAAAACTTGTGCAAGCTTAGGTAGAAAACACAGCTCATAGCCCAAAGGACACAGACCAGTTCTAGTTGGATCTACTACTGTTGGTTTCAAAGATTTTGTTTTCTTCTACAAGTCCTCTGTAAATGAGATTCCAATAATAAACTTTATGTCTAAAAAATAAGAAACACATAAAACCAATGCAGACCTCAAGCACACAAACACATGGCTTCAAGATCCCAGGTGTCTGCATAGGAGTTTTGCATATATGTCTGTATATATATTAGCAAAACTGAACGATTCAAAAATCCATGTTGTACTATAGTAAAACTACTAAGATTACAAGGGGTAATCAGACTCAAATTCTCAAGGTACACTAGCTTCTCTCTGGTCCTTGTGGGCCTTGTTATTGTTTAATGTATAGAGAAGGAATCTTGCTCCCTTTATGTGCCCCTTAGGATACAATATGGGAAATTATATCATTAAAATAATTGTCTAAAGAGATACTTAAGTGCCGAAGTGCGCATTGGTATACACTTTGGTATCCATTTTGCATGAACTCCATTGCATTTTATTGAAGCAAAATACATATTTTGGTGGTGGAAAATGACTAGCTGCCTCTAGCACAATAGCTCATTTCAGAAGAAGTCTAAAGTATGTGTACCTTGCAGGTATGAGAGAAAGAATGTACAAATGAAATCTTATTTACTAACACCAATTCAAACCTAATGAATATACGTATATAGCAAAATTGTCATTAGCACTGGAGTTTTCCTTTGAGCAGCCCATGGGAGAGCTTGGCAAAGACTTACAGATCTCCTGCCCCCTCCATGGCACGTCGACAAATAGCTTCTGGTGGAAGTGTATAAGCAGGGCTAGTACACGAGGTCTGCCGGACTGTGTATAGCACATAGGTCTTATGACTTACCCAACAACTCTCAGAAGTTTTTTTACAACATTGTGACTTTTTTGTGTTTCTGTCAAGATAACAAATGTTAACAGGCAAAATCATTTGTACAACATGTACCTAGTGTTAAATATTCATGACATGTTGAAATCAAACTGAAGTGTATGTCTTTATTTCACCATTTTGTCATTCTACAGGAGCTGAATCCTGAGACAACACATCCAGATTTCCGCCTCTGGCTTACAAGTTACCCATCGCCAAACTTCCCTGTGTCTGTACTACAGAACGGAGTGAAGATGACTAATGAGGCACCCAAAGGCTTGCGTTCCAATATAATCCGCTCGTACCTGATGGATCCTATCTCTGATCCGGATTTTTTCACTAGCTGCAAAAAGCTTGTAAGTAATGTTCATAAGCTAAAATCCTTTTTTTATTTTATAAAGTACAGAAGGCTGGCTTTTAGAAATAACTCTGTAGAGTGCACTGTTTCCTTTGTTAAAAAAACAGACCACATACTGTGTAGAGATGGAAAAAGTGCAGAATAAAAGATGTTTCTTCTGCATTGCTATTTTTATACACACAAAAAAATAGATTTTATTAAAATACATTTTAATTAGTTTATTACTATATTTTCTATTTAACATTCATAAAGCATACTGCATTCTTCTGATTGCTCAATAATCAATTTACAATATGTATTTATAGTAAATATTTAGTCGGTAGATTTCACTTTCCCATACTTTATTTCTGATTAACAAGTGAAATTAGGCCATTAGCTATTTGCAAACTACCCACTGTGATTTGCCTTTATGTACTTTATTTAGAATGTAAATTAGTTAAATGCAACTAATGCCAATCATGAATTAAAAGAGCTGTCTAAATCAGTTTCCATTCCATTAGTTGGGAAATGGAAGGTACCTACTTTGAGTAGAGCATATCGAGGGATTTATGCATTGTGCTTACCTAAAGTAAATGAGTAGATCAAGAAAAAGGAGTTTTGCGAATTGCTTGAATCTGACATATTGTAAAGCCAAATTCTGCTGTTATTTGTATTGTTTGTATATATATATATATATATTTATATATATATTTTTATATATATATATATATATATATATATATATACTTGGTTAAGCTGTCAATGATTTTGTTATGTGCTATATTGTGCACTGCCTTTTATATAATGTGTATGTTCTGTGTTTGAATAAATTCAATCAAGACAAATTTGGCCATAAAAAACCCAAAAAACAACATTTTCAGTTGCCCAGCTGCTGGACAGTAACATTATTGGTACAAAAGCAACATTCAGTTTGTCAGAAAAAAGTACCACATTTTTGTGCCTTGATGCAATCGTTATTGCTCTTTTTCAGAAACATGTTTAAGCATTTGGGACTTTGTAACAGACATTTTAGTACAAAGTGCCTCAAGACATACATTTGTATACCATCCTTGCTACATAATGCAATTTATATTCACAGTTTTGGAGATGTAGTGCAGGCACTGGATGTGAAAACAATCCTTTTTTATTAAAGGTACACTCGAGTGCCCCATGCAGCGCCACCAACCTATAAAAGTAAAATAACTTTAGGAGAAGAGTTGCGGTGCACCACCCCCAGTGTTCCCTCTAAGCTGTGCGCTTGTGCGCGCGCACATAGCTTTTTAAGAGAGCGCACACGTCCAAAAATTGTGCTCTGTGAAAATTTTTGCACAAGAGAAATTTTCTGCGCACGCCAGCTAAGAAAAATTAGATGGAACATTGACCACCCCCTCCGTTTTTTTTTTTCCATTTTTGGAGCCAGTATTGGCTGCTTCGATCAGCCAATCAGTGTCAGGAAGATGCAAAAGTTTGCATTAAAGAGCATACGATGACTGCTGATAGAAGGACTGCTGTTCATTTGTGCCTAGACTCCATCATCTTTTAGTCAATGAGATATAATGACATTGGTAACTATATTTATAATGAGAAATTCCAGGAAATAGTGCCCACAATATCCCTACTATTAACTTTTTTTCATTAATGCATTAAGATCCTTTTAAATATGGCCTAGAATTAAATATCTGCTGTTGCACTTTTGCTATTATTTTTGTTGTAGTTAAACAGGGTTCCCAACATCACCAAACACAAGATTACATTTACTAAAACATATGTCACGTCATGTGACAACTGAAAGAAATAACACACACAGACAGATCTTCTGTGAATGTTGTTATTTTTAGTGTGTCCTTTCCTATATGACCAATAGCAATTTTACATAAAAAAATAATGGATATAATGGATATGGATTCCATAGGAAATAGCTGAGGGTTATTATGTAAGACAAGTGGGGGAGGTTAAATGTTAATTTCTTCCCAGTTCTGTCTGTTTTCCACCCATGCCCCTACTCATTTGTCCATTTTTGTGCTGCCTCTATCGTAGCACCTCCTATAATGCATTTAATATTCACTGGGGGGGGGCTGTGTAACATTATTTTAATGTATTTTTTTGTTTATCCTTTATACCTTTGATCTTTTGTCTTGTGCAACAGCCGGAGTTCAAGAAGATGTTATTTGGTCTGTGCTTCTTTCATGCTTTGGTTCAAGAACGGCGGAAGTTTGGCCCTCTAGGATGGAATATTCCTTATGAATTCAATGAGACGGATATGAGGATCAGCGTGCAACAGCTTCACATGTTTTTGAATCAATACGATGTAAGAACTTATGTTTCCCCATTGAGTTACTCTTATATGGCAGCTGTCTGCTGTTGGGAGAGATAGGAGAAATGCTGCCTGTAGGGAAGGTTAAAGTAGGGCCCACTACTAAATTCTTGCCAAGGACCCCATGAATGTAAATCCTGAAGAAGGGTGGATGGAGTATGTCAAATGGTTACAGCTCTTCCGTTATTTATGGAGCTCCTTTTTAAATGCAAGTTTATTGAATGGATCCATTTAATAAAGCAGAAATAATTATATAGCTATTCCTATCATCTGTTTGATATCCCTGTCAACTCCCTTCTATTGTCCCTAAAATTTTAACCAATTAATAACAATCAGTAACTTAACAAAAAAGAGTTAACAATGTATAGGATAAATCAGGCCGATCCTGCCAAGAATGTAAGAATGCTGATCTCAGTTTGTTACATATTAGTAATTACATAGGTATACTAAGTGTACACAGCTGAAGAAAAATGTAACATATCATGTCTTGTAAATGTGTTGCTACATATTACAAGATAGAACATGTTATTACTGAGAAATTACTGTTTTTTTTTTTCTTGTTTTAGGACGTACCATATGATGCCGTTCGATATATGACTGGAGAGTGTAACTACGGTGGAAGAGTAACTGATGACTGGGATCGGCGGACGCTGCGTAGCATTCTGAATAAATTCTACTGCGCAGATATCATTACAAATGCAGACTACAAATTTGACTCTAGTGGCATTTATTATGCACCATCTGATGGAGACGTAAGTAGATTTCAGACATCCTTAAAAGTGCTCAAAAAATTATAAAAAAAAATATACAAATCTTTAATAAATACATAAAACATATATAAAAAAACATAAAATACACAAAATACAAAAAAAAATAAGAGATGAATATACTATATCTCAACAAAGGCACACTAATGACTTCCCATCTCTACCGCCAAAAAAAAGGTAGAACCCACACAGAACGCGTTTCGTTTAACACCTCTTCAGCTGTAGCGGTTGCATGAATATTTATACGCAGGCCTAGAAAAGGCTAAATGTTAGTCCACAGTAAGAAATTCTGACATTTTCTGGTGGGTTTTTGTACTTGTCACTGATGTTTGAGTTAGTAGAAAGTTCTGGACCTACAGCTGGCACATTGCTGTTATAGTCAAAAACGTACAACCAGTGATAAATTGAATACTCATTAAAAGGGAAGTTTTGCTCTTTTATCGGTCATTTTGTAATGAACCCTGACCCTGAAATGCTATACATATG
Organism: Spea bombifrons; assembly: GCF_027358695.1. Classification (NCBI taxonomy): domain Eukaryota; kingdom Metazoa; phylum Chordata; class Amphibia; order Anura; family Pelobatidae; genus Spea; species Spea bombifrons. The sequence continues at coordinate 26,927,353 of NC_071093.1, forward strand.
GAAATATAATATTTCATTATCATAGGCGACATCTACCTTTACAAAACTACAGAGACCTTGTTTCCTAATTAATATATATATATATATATATATATAAATCAAGATATCATAAAATATTTCCCCTTTACCTGAAAACATAAGATATTTTAACGTTTGTCACTCTTATGTATCATGGATTATATTATTATAACCTTTACATGAGTTAGTATACTACTTTGAGTCCTGTTGATTTTTTAGGTCATTTTAATTGTCCTTTTCTTAATAATACAGTTTAGTTGACCTGTTAGTTTGTATATTTGGTACACATCTATTTAATCCCTTATGCCTGGAAAGCTCTCTTCCAAATCCTGAAAATATTTTATATCTGGACAGAACACAAACACGGGAATCAATCATTGAGATTTGAAGTATGAAAACAAAATGGGTGGCTTGGGAAGTCCATGTACACATTTTTGTTGTAAATTGATTTAGGTGATTAAACTATTTCTCAGTGGTTAGTAAAATGAATAATAACATAAAGTCAGGCGTTTAAACTTCCACACGGCACCTGGTATTAGCTGGTAAATCGGAACTAAACTCTTACAGAGATCATCTGCTGTTAGGTGGCGAGGACAGTCAGTGCCCTTTTAATGCCTAAGTGCTCACACACTGACCTTTAAACATTCTGCTCTGTATTCTCCTAGTACGACCATTACATCGAGTATACAAAGAGCCTTCCACTGAACCCTTCCCCTGAGATTTTTGGTATGAATGCTAATGCGGACATCACTAAGGATCAGTCAGAAACTCAGCAACTGTTTGACAATATCCTTCTGACTCAGGTATGAGACGTCACCGTGGCCTTATGTTATGTGTTTACGATAAGAATTCTATATGCCATAAAAAACAAATAAATACCACCATTTGGAAGGAAGATCTGTGTGCACAAATATAAAGATGGTACAAAATAAGTGTGTTTATGCTTACTTGTAATATGGTAACATGTTTTTTTTTTGCTATTGGGTAAAGATTTTTATTTTTATGGCTTCAGATTAAAATACTTTTTAAATTATATTTTTGAAAGTGTTTGAAATAAGAGGCAAAAAATAAATCCAGAATTGCAGCATATATTATATGGAGTGCTTATTGTATCAAAGCATTTATATCTGTGTATCGCTACAAAATATTACATTCTAAATACCAAGGACGATTTGATCCTAACCTCCACAATTGCTACTAAGGTAATTTAGGTCAGCTGTAATTCTCTATTATTTGTAAATTGCAGCCGTCCACAGTGGGGACACCAAAGAAATTTGTCAACGCTTTTGAATTCTTGTCTTGATAATATTACTCTGTTACTTCTCCCATAGGCTTGGGGTTTGACACTCCATTGCTAGGCATATGGGGCAACAACTTTCAGTGGACACTGATTATTTAGTCGGAATCTATGCAGTAGTCAACTGGTGATTTGAGTGAAAGTTTATGTTTTACTATTTCACACGTAGTGCAAGCCTCTTATGTCACCTAACATTTCTTTTCAACCAGTCTCACGTTTTAAGTTAAGTTGATAGATCGAATCTACTGTATTCTGTTGAAGGGAATCGTAAAATAATTTTGAACGGTTCATGATATCTAGATGAGGATTATGTATAAAATGCCAAGCTTAGACAGATACAAGTATATTAAATAAGTAGAGCTCAGCTAGAATCTATAATCCACATGCAGATATCAAAAACCCTTTAAAACAGTCCATGTTACTAAAATATTGCTTTAAAAAGCAGTGGCAGATAAACAAAGAATTAAAAAAAACCCAAAATATAAATAAACAGATTCATATGAAATCAAAGTCAAATTCTGGTTTGTTTCCTGGTGTATTCAGGCAGTCACCGACAGATAGAGTTCAAATCATGGTCACGGTACAGAAATTATACAGCTGATGGTTACCTTTTATATGTGATGAATCGGCACAATACAACAAAACTACCCAAGACCGTATAATTTACATCAATATCGTATGTTATGTTTGCGGTTGAGATTGCTAGTATTTACATACACAAATGAGGCAATGCTAACTGTACTTAAATAATAATCACATGCTTTTCATTTTTTTGCAGACTGATAGCAGTGTAAGTACAAATAAATGTTTTCTCTCTTTAATACTCTTTAACTTACTGGCACTTCGCCTTTTATACTGTTACCTATTGGGATATGGTATTTCATGTTACTAATTGAACCTCATTCATTAACTATATTTCATCAGAACTTTTATTATATTCAATATATATATATATATATATATATATATATATATATATTGGATACAGAAAACATTCTTACATATATGCACCTAAGTACGGATACGTAATCATAATATGTAGTGTGTATTGTGTAAAAGCTGAGAATACCTAATTGTGTCTAAAAACAGAAAACATAATTTCTGCTTAAGCATAGATGATTTCCAAAGTTCGAGCTTACACAAACAAGCATTTACTTTGAAAACTGTGTTATAATGACTTCTGTGCAATAAGAAACGTATGACCTTTTGGATATTTACAAGTGGCGACTGCAAAAGATTTTTATTTAACCTGTATTTTTTTATTCTGAATTATTCAGCCACAGCCATCCAGGGAATACAAGCATGCGGCAAGCTTCCCCCTCATTAGCAGATAAAAATTAAAATACAATTTCTTTAGTGGCATATTTATGATTTTCAACTGCTTGAAAAGCTACATTTAATTTGGCATGTTTATTTTTACAACTAAATGTGCAATGCTAATGATTTAAAATCTAACCTAAATCATGAATATTATTGTCCATAATCCGCAAACCCTAAACATATTCCTATGAACATAATATATAAGCATAGCTCCCATTTTATTAACATAATTAGAAGAAAAAAATATATTTTTACCAATTTACTATTTGTACCATTCACAAAGTACTGATCATATAGAGATCAACTGAGACATTGGCACAAATCTCAGCGCCATTTTTTATGTTTTTATTTATTTATTTATTTTTTTTTTTTGCATTTGCTACAAGCAGTCATTATTGTAATGCAGAATAAGATAAAATCACTAATTTCTTAAGTCCATCTGGTCCATGTTCCAGTAGATGTATCATTATTTGTTGAGGAATTACGATTGTGTTTTTATAACCATAGAATAACAATGACATTTTATGACAGCACCTAATTATTCCACTTTAGGAGGAATAATCATACTTTGGAACCCAACATTTTCGCTCATATGCCTCTGGAAACTGATTCTGTATCAATAGAGGGACAGTGAAAATTAATAACAACATTAATGTTGACTATATACAATTTAAAAGTAGTTTTAACACATGTTAAGACATACTAGTACAGAAGGAGAAGAGGGCCCTGCTCTTGCAAGTTTACAATCTAATAGGCGGTTTAGTCGAGACGAAACGGAAGTAAAGGAGTTTCATTTTTTCACCAAGTGGTGTAAATGTTCATGACAGTCATGGACCAATTGCATTATGGTAAGTGTGAGTGTTTCATTTTTGGATGGACTGGCATATGTAAAAGTGGGTCCACGTTGTGCATATGTAAGAATGTTTTCCATCTGCTATGAAATATATTGTTTTTGAATTCAGCTTTATGTCTCCCTTTATTCTCATGTTACACACAAAGACCAAGTAGAAAAATATCCAGCATCCTGTTCTAATATATGCATGTATTTGGTTAAAAAATATATTTACTAGATATAACTGTGCAATGACCACAGCAGAATCTGCGTCAGATTATTGTCTGCAGCAACATATTAACCCCTTAAGGACAATGGGCGGTCCCTAAACCCATTGAAAACAATGCATTTTGAGCCCGTACATGTACGGGCTTTGTCATTAAGGGGTTAAACAGAAGTGCATTGCTAACTAATTAAAGGGAAAACTAATAATGATTCCCTTGCTTGATTTAAACTTTATAAGGCAACAGTGTTCCACTATTAACACAATAAAATAAAAGTGGCACACACTTAGCAGCTGCTATGCAGCCGTAAAGATGTGCAGAAGACGGAATCTGCTCATTTCATTGTGCACTTATATCTTGAAATATGGTAGCATATAAAACAAGTGGTGTATTAACAATAACTTAATAAGAGAAAGCAGGATCTTTTCTGTCTGCAAAAATATAGTGGCTCATAATATTTATCTTACTATGGTGAATGGTCTTCTAGCTAGATGTATATATTCATGTGAATTGGGTTTTTGTGTTATTAGCTAATGCCTTTTTCTTATATAATGGTTATCTAGACTCTAGCTCTTAAGTTAAGCTATATCTGATTTTTTTTTTATCCCATTACATGTTCATGTTATTTCTATAGCACCTTTAGATCAATGCAGCCCTGTGATGCCTGGTCATTATCGGTGGCATTATATACACACCTATAAAGCTGCCAGGTCTGACCTGGAGTCTCTGGGTGAAGCCTTGCTTCCCTGGTCTTCGGGTCCAGAGCCGGCCTTAGGTGTTCTGGCGCCCTGTGCGGACTACTCCTGTGGCGCCCCCCCCCAATCCCAAAAAAAGAAAGGAATAAAAACTTGTAACAAAACTTGTAACAAAACCCCAATCACTATATACTACGCCAAACATTGATGTGGTGTAGGCCTACCACTTCATTGTCTGGCTTAGTAGTAGGGATGCACCGAAACGAATTCTGGACTGAAACCGAAAGTGCAGCATTTACCTGGCCAAAACCGAATATGACCCCCTCACACACCATAAAAAAATCACAAACACAGTAACACGCCAAAATAGGACAAAACAATTAAATAACAATATTTATATATATATATATATATATATAATTAACAGCAATCACATTCCTATCATGCCCAGGCATACCCAGATTCCAGGAGGTACTCGCAGACTTGGCATGATAGGAGTATGATTGCCATTCTCACTCCCTTCTCACTCCCTTCTCCCTATCTACCCCCTTTCCCCTGTCTCACTCCCTTCTCCCTATCTACCCCCTCCTAACTATCTACCCTTTCCCTCTTTGAAGTTCACTTAACTTTCAGGAGTCCTGCGGTGGGGGTGCAAGGCTCTGCCACTGTATGGAACAGTATAGAATGATGGGAGTTATGATGTACTTTTAGAGGATAATTAGATCATGAAAAAGACATTGGAAATGGTACAGCATAACACCCATCACTCTCACACACTTACCAATCCACACATATACTAATCCACACGTATACCAATCCACACGCATACCAATCCACACACATACCAATCCACACACATACCAATCCACACGCATACCAATCCACACGTATACCAATCCACACGTATACCAATCCACACATATACACTAATCCACACATATATACCAATCCACACATATATACCAATCCACTCATATACTAATCCACACACACATACCAATCCACACGTATAGCAATCCACACGTATACCAATCCACACATATACACTAATCCACACATATATACCAATCCACATTTACCAATCCACACATATACACTAATCCACACATATATACCAATCCACACACATACCAATCGACACACACATACACCAATCCACACACACACATACACCAATCCACACATACACTAATCCACACATACACTACTCCACACATACACCAATCCACTCTCACTGAATGCTTTCCTACCTTTCCTCTTTTCTCCTTACAGCTCCTTTTCCTTCTCTTCGCTCCTCTTCTTCAGTTCTTCTGTCTTCTTCCGGGTCAGAGGGCACGGACAGCGGTGGGTGCGGCTTCAGTGTTGTGCGCCGGGATCTGACAACAAACCCCGGCGCACAGCAGCTGTTGCCGCGCGAATCACAAGGGAGCGGTATCGGAGGTCTTTAACAGACCTCCGGCTCCCTTGAGTGATTTTAAGCCGGGTTCAAGGGAGATCCTTGAACCGGCTTAAAATCACTCAAGGGAGCCGGAGGTCTGTTAAAGACCTCCGATACCGCTCCCTTGAGAGCCTGCTCCTCCAGCGGCGGACATTACTGTCCGTCTCTGGAGGGGTGCCGGGTGCCCCCCTGATGAGCGGCACCCGGTGCGGACCCCCCCCACTAGGTACGCTGCTGGCGGCAGCGGTACACTACGGTGGCGTCGGACCCCGCGACGGCCCCCGCAGCGGCGGCGCCCCCTGGAGTGTGGCGCCCTGTGCGGTCGCACAGGTCGCACACCCCAAAGGCCGGCCCTGTTCGGGTCAGTTTCTTCTTTTGCTATGCAGGGGAGTAGTGGGATCACACTCACCCTCACGCTCACCCTCTATCTACATTCTGCCTACTCACCGGCCTGTTCACTGCTCAGTTTTTGCCCATTAAAAGCTTCCTGGGGCAAGCCCCCCCCCTCATGAAACAGATCCCCGAGAAGAGGAAAAGCTCCAGGTAGCCTAAACTGGGAAGTTCCTTTGTATAATTATATAAATTGCACTGAAAAGGCTTCCATCTGTTAGACATTCAGAATTCTAAATCCAGACGTTGTGTCACTGACAACTACGAGATACATAGGATTTCAATGGTATTCTCAAATCTTTCCTGGTCTAAAGTTGCATGGTTATGAGTGCGTTAGAAATTGCTTAATGTTAACGTGAAATATTTTTATTCTATATAGTTTTTTTTGTACCTATTAATCTTGTCGCTTATGTGTAGTCACGGTCTTCGGGTGGTGGAGGAAAAACTTCAGATGAAACCGTTTATGAGGTGTCTGCAGATATTCTAAGCAAACTTCCTATGAATTTCGACATTGAAGCTGCAATGAGAAAATACCCAACTACATACACACAAAGCATGAACACTGTCCTTGTTCAGGAAATGGGACGATTTAATAAATTGCTGTCTACCATAAGAGATTCGTGTGTCAATATACAGAAGGCGATTAAGGTATGTAAGAGCCGCAAATAATTTTACATGTCAGAGTCTACACCCTACAACCTAGTGTATTTTTATCTTTCTAAATGTCTTATTCTCAGCAGGGCTAGAGTTTTTAACATATTCCTGGTGAATGGGACATAGTCTCCCTCTGATAGCTGGGGCCGAAAATGTGTGCCTCTGAGCTGTTAGATTAAATATAATGGTGTTCCAAGCGAGCACTGTTACAATTAAAGGGGATTTAAATGCTAGAAAAGAAATTTGGGCATCAGGGAGTTGTGGGGTTTGTAGAGATCAGGTCTGCTGCCACAATACCTCTCTGCATCCCAAATGCAAAAATAAAGTTACCTCAGATTTCGGAAGAGCTTGATAAAATGGCTGGCTGAAAAGTGTCACAATGGTCCTAGTGAAATGACCCGGATTCACTTCTTTTCAGTAATATATCGTTTTATGGTGTGGTTTTAAGGTCTGTAGCCACTACTGAAGTGAACTGAACTGAATTTGGAGGGAAAAAACCTGGGGTTACAAAAAAAATTGATGAGCGCCTTGTAATATTTGCTCTTTAAACTGCTGCAATAGATGAAAATCTGTAGCATATAGAGTTGTTTCCAAATCATTACAAGTTAATGAATATATTTTGATCTCCCCCCATAGGCATTAGCCTGTGTAAAATGTATTTTATTAAAATGTTTTCCCCCATTTTGTGTATTTATACAAAATATCATCATCCATGTATGATGTATGAGTACACTAATTGAGAAAATACAGAATAATTGATCTGTTTCTGAAGGGGTTAATTTACCAGTGCAATTCAGTTCAAACAATATATTAACTATTGTCCATCACTTACTATACACGATCAAAATGTTTTAAGATTATACTATTTTTACGTAGAAGCCCAAAAATAAACTTGCATTTCTGCTTGTTCTGAAAGCAAATGACTATCTTTGATGTTTAAAAGCCCCATGGTTAGCCAGGCAATAATAGTAAAATATAAGTGTGGCATATATTAAAGCATACACTTCTAGTTTTACAGTGTGCTTTAAATACCATTTTCTTTGCTCATAAATGTCTCCAAGGCATATCTTAAATTGCAGAGTTTTTAGTGTCTGAAGACACCCAGTTTAGAGTTTTTACATTTTACATTTGTTCTACATTACTAGAGCTGTCCTAGCCGTAGCTTTTCAGTATTTAACTACGACTCCCATAAAGCTCATACAGGCTACCCCATTGGGTGCCCAATTTCTCTAAATAGGCTGCTTAGGTTAAAATATATTTGATGTAATGTATCCTGGCCTAGATCCAGGGGGCCCTCTTGGGCGATTAAGCCCCCTAGTGTGACGCCACACAAAGAAGATCTATGATCAGCACATCCTCCGTAGACTTTAATGAATGCACTGCATGCCTTTAAAACATGGCGCGCCAGGATAAGATATCCTATCCCGGCGCTCTGTTTCATAAGGGCTTGGGACATTAAACCACGGACATTAGGGCAAACTGGAAGCACGTTAAGAATTCTTAACCCCGGCAGAGCATATACTTAAAGAACTCAAAGTAGACTATGATTGTTGTAATGTGGAAGTCTTGAGGGGTCATTTATTATGGCATGAGTTTGAGTGAATTGAAACATCTCATCCTACCAACTATGAACTTTCAACTCCTGCTGGAAGGGCCAAGTTGGCCCTGCTGTATGTATAGTTAAATCAGTGAGATATTACTAAACTTTAGATAGGGTCAACACATTCCTTCTTTGATGAGAAATTCTCTGGGGTTGACCCTTTGCAATGCCTCAACCTCAGTCCTCAACTCCTAGCCTTTTAGTGAATCAAGTGACCTTTACAAAGAAAAAATATTTAGGGCAATAGCAACAACCATGTTACCAGCAAGACCTGGCTTGGAAAGCAAACCCACTATGATGTGCCACTTATAGTACGGTATTTGAAAGATCTACTTGCCATGTACATCCCATTACGTTCTTTGCATACAACCCATGACCAATAGGGCAGTTTTCTAAATGCAAGTCCATCCCATGTTGCCAAGATTATTATGAAATTACATATTTCCATTGCCAGGCTCTTCTAATACTAATAATAACAAATCATTCCCTAATGAAAACCACTGCTAATCTGTTGTTCAAAGTCTCTCAAAGTACAGACCAATGCTGTACTCTCCAGTTATAGAGTGCTTGACATTGGTCACCTCTTACACTATATCCTTATACTATTTATTATGCATAATAGTCTAACGTGGAGGAACTGTGAATGTGAATAAACAGTCTTGATGTGCATTTTTCCAAATTATAGGGGTTGGTAGTTATGTCATCTGAACTGGAAGAGGTAGTGATCAGCATTCTGAAAGGCAAGATTCCAGGAATGTGGATGAAGAAATCCTACCCAAGTCTTAAACCGCTTGGCAGTTACGTTAATGACTTTCTCGCCAGGCTGACATTTTTACAGGTAAGGAGAACACAGTGAAATAGTTTAATTTCTCTTTGACAAGAATGATGTGGAGTTTTACATAAACTTCAGTGAAACAGCAAGCAGCTATTTCATGGTATTAGGTGCTTGATGGCATGAAGATTTCTAATTGCAGTTTCATCAGACATAATACATCTTAATGGTCCAATTAAACCAAACACATTCATATCAGTTGTATTGCAAAACAGACCTCCATTATCAATTTGTTTCGCATTACTTTTCCTTCTGCATAAATAATCAATCCCTTCCAGCCCTGCAGAAAATTACTATAAAACTATTATCTTGGCGTGACTGCCCATAGCTTACAGTTAAAAGACTTCACAGTTGTGCAGATATTCTATATATTTGTACATGGACATCATTGATCTATGAACATCACTTACAAAAATGGTTGCTTTACTGTATTAGTACTTCTTATTGTGTTTTCCCCTATATAATGGTCTAATGTTGGAATCGCACAGGGCAAGAATGCTAGCAACAGGATAAGTAATTTAAAGGAGAGACATCCGTGGCCAATTAACCAACCAAATTATAACTGATTCGTAATTATTGGTGTATTAATTCAGGCATTATTTGCATATCAATTGATAATAATAGATTTATTTATTGATTGAATGTATGAGTAATTTGCATATGGATTCACATGGACTGTATCACATGGCTAAAGATTATTAATTAAAACAATCTATACATTTCTGGGATATTAAATCATATCCCAACTATCAGCAGCTGGAATGAGCAAGTCTGATTGACTTACATATGCCAGCATGAGCACATTTATCCTATATCAGTTGAATTCTTTAAATATTCCAAGACTGATATTACATAATGCATATTAGCGGACAGCTAACGGTTTAGTGAATAAGTGCCACAAGTGTCCATAAAACTAATCAATAAATTGCGTACTGTACAAAAAGGGAATGAGATGTTTAACTTTATGTAATGAATTTAAAGGGCAATGTAAGTTCACTGATACATCTGCTGCATACAGCAGTTTGTTTACTGAAGCATGTGGGAATCAGATCGACTTTACTGTTTGTCAAAAGCCTACCATGATAACAGCTGATTCAGATACATAAGACAGATGGCCACTTGTGTTACTCACATTAATTTAAAAAGTGCTGCTCAACCGGCAACAAATATTACTTACATTTATAAAGTTTGTGATGGATGTTTCGTTTTTTATTTATATATTGTAACGGGTTCACCAAGAGAGCTGTAGTAACCCCCAGATATCACCCAGTATCCTCCTGTTGTCCCCGGAATCACTTCCAGCACCAGCCAGCATGCGCACCTTGGAACCCTGTTATGTGTACCCAATAAGTAGACACAACTACCTTGAACTGACTACAGCAGGAATGAACAGTTTATTGTAGTAAAACATAGACTCATATAGCCACAGAACTTCATTAACATAAATTAACAGATACATGTATTCAACCCAACCTTTAATCCCCAGTCAGCAATCCTATTGATGGGATTAATTAAACAATGCCTTTTTGGCAGCCAGGCTGGAGCCATCTCTGACTACCTTGGGGCCTTGTATGACAGGTCATTCTGTCACATATCTCCCCTTTTAAAAAGAAGACTGAACTGGGGCCAGACCCCAACCGGGTCTGCATCCAGTTCAGTCGGAGAGCACAGCTCCATCACTCCTAGAGTTGTGGATGCAGGGGGCTGGCAAGAGGCACCTGTCCGACTAACCAGTACTGGGGTGCACTTAGAGACTGGGGAGTTCGGGTCCCAGACGTAGACAACAGTCCCACTCGCCAGGGCAGGGAGACAGGGTCCATAATCTGTAGGTAGCAGGCTTGCTCTCAGTCCTCTCCAGGGGCCCCAGTGATGGACAGTTCCATCACATATCTCCTTTTTCTGGGGGAGACTGATGTCTCATAAGACCCCACACTGTTTGACTCTGAAGTCAGTCTGTATATCTGGACCACCACTGCCAGCCACAAATTGGTACTCCCCAAAACAATTTAACAAAAGAGCAGTACTCACCCGCCTGCCCTCTGCCTCTCCCGAAAAATATAACTGCTGCTGGAGAGAATTGACAATTGCACCCCCTCTCTTGACTCTTCTCAGCCGCTGGGGAGATGACAGGGTGGCGGGGTCCTGTTCAATCCAGGGTTAGGGATCCGAGCCAGCTGCCCAGCAATTCTGGGGACCACAGGTGGCAACCACAGTCTCATCCACCTGTATGGCATACATGTCCCCCAGTGCTGGTTTTGTACCATCCTCTGGGTGGAGGGACGTCTGATGAGGGAGGGCAGAGGCCAGCTGCACTCTGACCAGGAGAAAGCTCTTCTGTAGGGTTTGCGGGCACCTCCAGTGCTGGTAGAGAGGTGCTGTTCTGCCTCTCTCCTGTTGCCAGTATTTCGGCTGGGATGGTCTGAGCAGGCACTGCGGGAGCGTCATGGTCAGACTCGGGAACAAGGGAGAGGGGTGGGCAGAGAACAGCAGCAATCTGCCCTGTTGCCAGCGCTTCTGCTGGGGAGTGTGGATCTGGGTCAACTGCCCAGCATTCTGGGGACCCAGGTCTGGAGACCGCAGTCCCATCAACTACCACAGTCTCTGGGGCTTCCTGACTGGACCCTACAAGGTTGCTGTGGTCAGGCTCAGGAAACAGGGAAAGGAGCAGGCAGATGCCAGCGGCACTCTGCCTCGATGGCAGCTCTTCTGCTGGGTGGGTGCTTGTGGAGACCGCAGTGCCATCTACTACACCCAGAAAACATTCTTCCTTTCTCTGGGAAAGGAAGTCAATTGCAAGCCCTCCTGGACCAACATCCTCAGATGTAAAATCAATTAAATCCACAATCTCTGGATCCGGTTGTGGTGTACAGTCACATAGTTCCGCTATCGGATCTGGGATAGCTGTCCAGTAACCCTGTGACTCAGGGGCAGAGACCGCAATCCCATCCACCCCTCCTGGGTCAACATCCTCAGGTGACCACTCAGTAAAATCCATGAAATCCATGGTCACTGGGGCATACTGTTGCACATGGTCAAACAACTCTTGATATGCCTGTTCCAGTTCCCATTCTTGTGTGACCAAATAATCCAGATCAGCCCACAGCTCAGGCACGTATGGGATATCCTCCGCCCTTCGATCCTGGACGTCTTCTTCCCGACACTCCGATGCACTACCGAAGTCGGGATCCTTTTCTATAATTTCCAATAATAATCCTGGGCCGCCGAAGCCATAGCCCTCTGTGGGACCTTTATCCTCCAGCCCCAGGCACAGCTGTGCTGCGTACCACTGCAGAGCCCGATATCCATCGTCCAACCTCAGCTCTGTCTGGACCAGCACCTCCAGCACAGCCACCCATTCCTCTTTGTGCTGTTTCCCCAAGAATGGCATCCGCAACTTCCGCTGGAGCCAAAACCTTTCCTCAAAGGTTGGGAGGCTTTTCCCCTTGTACTTAATTTCCAAGTGGAGAACCTCCAGAGCTTCAGGCGGGTACAATTCCTCGGAATCAGCTCTGCGTAGCTGACTTCCATTCTCTTTCCTGGAGATAGATCCTGGTGCCAAGGAAGTGTCCCTCAGACTAGGAGGGACCAAGAGAGCTGTAGTAACCCCCAGATATCACCCAGTATCCTCCTGTTGTCCCCGGAATCACTTCCAGCACCAGCCGGCATGCACACCTTGGAACCCTGCTATGTGTACCCAATAAGTAGACACAACTACCTTGAACTGAGTACAGCAGGAATGAACAGTTTATTGTAGTAAAACATAGACTCATATAGCCACAGAATTCATTAACATAAATTAACAGATACATGTTTTCAACCCAACCTTTAATCCCCAGTCAGCAATCCTATTGATGGGATTAATTAAACAATGGAGTTCCTGCCTGTTTGGCAGCCAGGCTGGAGCCATCTCTGACTACCTTGGGGCCTTGTATGACAGGTCATTATGTCACATATTTAATTTACCATTTTTTTTTAACAAGAATGTTTTAATAATCCGCTCTCTAAACTTGCAAACCTGGAAACAGCTTTCATATAATTTCATAATTTAATGCGGGGTGGAAGAAATATGTTGTGTTTTTCTAAATACCTCCCACGATAGTTTTATAACCTATGAACTAGATACTGACTTAGTATCCAGGGTTCCAGACTGGTCTGGTGTGGGTGGTGGCATGATGTCCCACGGCATATAACCCATGGGCACCCCATGTCCTACACCTTACCAGCATGCACAGTGCCCAATTAGAACAGTGTGCATACCAAGCTTTTAGCAGTTCCAATAAACCCCAGAGCCAACAGCAGGGTGATGAGCATATGCTGCCAATTTTGTTTTAATATATATAATATACAAAGATTAGCATTGACTGCCAATAAGATATGGTATATAAACAAGCAAACCCTTGTTTATTCAAACATTGTTGTTGTGAAAATGATTACCCTAGCATATCCCCCCAATTAACCATAAACCAGGGCGGTAATGCGGAGGTACTCACCAAAAGAAGCCTGTAAACCAAGAAGAAAGCAGGGAGTCCAGGTAGCAGAAGTGCCCAACATCGATGGGATCTTGCGTGAGATTATGCTTCCCCAGTAATGAGGATATGCAGTGTACTATCTGGGGGTAGCTAAACTGCCCAAGCCATCTGTAGTCCTGTACCGATTGCTACAATAATTGTACCTTTGCGTCCACCATCAATTGGGACATCTTAAGGGGACACAGGAGTTGGAGAAAGTGTAATGCCTGATCCTCCAGCCCCTATAGGCATATCTATATCTCCCTACCTCCCCTTCTCACTATCTACCCTCTCCCTACCCCCCTTTGTAGGTCACTTACCATGCAGTCCTGTGGTGGGATCGCGAGGCCTCTGTCTTGCTGCTCTGCCGTGGTGCGTGCGGCTTCACTGCTGAGTGCCGCCATATGACGTCATATGCCGGCACTAAGTGTGAAGCGCCTGCACCCGAGACAGACGCCTCATGCTCCCACCACTGCATTCGGGGCAGCACTGAGGCAGGTGGGGGCAGGGAGTAGAGGAGACAGAAGGACGCCGAGCGGTTGCTGAAAACGACCGCTCAGCACCCCTTGGGCCCCCTGACTGTCAGAACTCCAGGGCCCGGTCGCAATCGCGACCCCTGCGACCCTGGTAGTTCCGCCACTGTTATACAGCTTGGAGAGATCTCCAGTGAGACAAATACCCGAGTGTGTACACCATTAGTGTGGGAAGGCTCCCCCTATGTGATCCACCTCCCACCTAGAGACATATTTTAGGCATATTCAGTTATCTGAGTTAATTTTAGTGTTGGGAAGCAAACCATAGTCAGTGAATTCTTCTACTAAATTCAGAAGGGTGACGGTTAGGTTGGGACACCATTTGTTGGGTCAGAAGCAAACCATATGTGGATGCAGAATTTTTTATTATGTTAACAGGAAAGGTCATGTATATCAGAATTTCTCTAATGGACTAGAGAAGAGGCTCAAATGATAGCATGAAAAGTAACGGAGCCACTGGACAACCCTAACAGGTGCTGTTTCTGATCTCAAAAGGTTCAGGCAGTCCCCCATTTAGTTTGAGGCATACAAGCACCGGATCCCTGATTGCATTTTCTCCCAAAATCCCACTAGTTTAAGGACCTCCATCATAAATTACCAATTACCTCTTTCAAAAGTTTCCCAGCATCCGTGGACAGAACACTTGCTCGAATTGTTCCATTATGTGCCTAACGGCCAGACACAAATCCAGTCTGAACTGGATGGATAAGCTGGGGGAGCATCCCCTGAATTTTGGAAGCTGAGATATTAGCGAATACTTTTAGGGCAATGTTAATAGGCCTGTAGCTCAGACACCCTAAGGAGTCTTTCCCATCTTTTGGTAGAATTGTTATTGTGGACATCAAAGTATACTGAAGATAAAATTCAGCACCCCTATATAAACTCAATAATAACTCAAGAGGAGTCAATCAAGCACCAGGGACCTTTCCAGACTGCAATGACTCCATAGCAAAATATACCTCCCAATTTAGGGTGCATCTAATGTTTCTCTTCAAATACTAAGCAGCTGCGCTCTAAAATGTTCAGAGCTCTGGAAGTCTGTTAAAGAAAGAAAAGTTTTACATTCACAATATTGACTGATTCTTTGTAAGCGTATTCACTTCTGTAATAGTGATATACTGAAGGGTTAATACATAGGTCTGTATAATTCCAAGACTGACTTGATGTTTAAGCCTGTGTTCAAATGCTGCAGAGAAGTCGAGCACAATTTAAGAACCCTCATACTTTTGAATGTTTTCTCTAAAAACCTATATATCTTTATATTTTTTCAGGACTGGTATGAGAATGGGACTCCTCCAGTCTTTTGGTTGTCTGGATTCTTCTTCACACAAGCCTTCCTAACAGGAGCCCAACAGAACTATGCACGGAAATATACTATTCCGATTGATCTGCTGGGTTTTGACTTTGAAGTTCTAGAAGATAAGGAGTACAAACATGCACCAGAAGATGGTAAGTAATCGTATGTTTGAAGATCCTTCGATAGAAGTTAATAAGCATGTATACTTTTTCTGAACGTAAAAAAAAAATATACAAAAATCTTTAAAAAAAAAGCATAAAATTACTATGCAGTATGTATATGTTATTATGCGTACATTACATACATACATTAACATGTTTAATAAGCGGCCAAACGTTAGAGGATGAAATCCCGTTATGAAGCAGTGCTGCTTCATCTCATCTTCAAACATCCATCTTTAAAACCGTAATATATTTGGGAAATAATATTATGGACTTTACCAATTAATTGAAAGTGGAGTTTGGGCAAAAATAAATATGTATTAAAAACAAATTGATGCAGTTTTAAAACTAATGGATTGAAATATGCAGCAGGAACATCTCACTGGTAATGTCTTTATTTGCACTTAGGTGTTTATATCCGTGGATTGTTCTTGGATGGTGCGCGTTGGGACAGAAAAATGAAAAAATTAGCTGAATCATATCCAAAGATCCTTTATGACACCGTACCGACGGTTAGTATCTATATCTCACTACTAAAAAACAATCGCTGTACCTGTGAGTACTATTCAGAAATAAGCTTGATCAGTACGTAAAGAAAAAGCTTATGTACACTCTTTATACATCGTCAATAGCTATCTAGTTCTAGTACATTCTAGTCCATAGAAGTTGAACTCTTATTGAAAATGAAAGGGAGAAGCAGCATTTAGATAACACATATGCTGTCTTAACACTGTTTGGCACCGATTTGTGTACTGGCAAACACTTCCTAACACACATGATTTTCACAGTTATATATATATATATATTATATATCTTATATATCTTTTGTTTGGAGGGCAAACGATGATTATATAGCTATATTTTTTCTTGGGAGCAGTATGCAGGCTTTGCAATAGCTTAACATTTTTTTAACGAAAAAAACAAAAAAAAAACCATACATTTTGAAAAAAATTCCCTGCTTTTTATCCTGCTTCTTTGTAGACTCCAAAGATCTGCATAATCCTCTAAATTGTAGGAACACTCGCTGATTCAGGGATTAATCTCAGTAAAAAAAAAACACACAAAAAAAAACAGTTCTATTTTAAAAACTACATTTGTCATGACATGCTCAGCGGCCCACGACGGGTGTAGAGATACTTATGTAAATTGTTAAAAAATCTTTTTTTTGCTGTATGTAATTCTAAACCAGTGACAAATTGGTCAACACGAACAGGAAAGATTTGCTTCTCAGGTATCTACAAACATCTGCATCGGTAAAATTTCTGCTTCTCAGCTGATAGCGTTCTATTGCAATGGATGTTGGCTTCACGGCCAATAAGTGCATTAAGACACCCTAATAGTTCCTGCCAGGCAATGGCAAATCACTCTCTTTACAGCTAGAATAGCGAGTCAGCTATAACATGCTTGCATTCTGATCAAATGTGCCAATATAATAACATACACATGATATATATATATATATATATATATATATATTCATGAACACTACTATCTTACAGATGTGGCTGAAGCCGTGTAAACGAACAGACATCCCACAGAGACCGTGTTACCTGGCACCTGTTTATAAAACCAGCGAAAGAAGAGGGACCTTGTCGACTACTGGACATTCTACAAATTTTGTCATTGCGATGACTCTTCTGTCGGACAAGCCACAGGAGCACTGGATTGGACGAGGCGTTGCTTTATTATGCCAACTAAATTCATAAGTACTCTTGTAAGAGCACAACTGGACTTAATCTTACCTTTACCTTAAGTTACAAAAGCGTAACCAAATGCTACATGAAACATGTTTGAAATGTTCAATAACTAATAAATACAAGTGTCCGATGCTTTGAAGATTTTATTTTTACAAGATAGTTTGTGAATGAACACACTGTACACAAAATGAGGAGAACAATGTTGACATACAAACAAAATAACTGATCATTTTAAGAGTGACATTTTTGGAGACAGTTCTGAGTAGGTAACACATATCACATATACAGACTATGATAATGCAAAATAACTCACACTGCGTCTAGGCATCATAACAGTGGGTTGGCTGCAATGTGAGGTACAATGACTTGATTATATGTCACACGGTGACAACACTAATACAGGTGGCATTGATGACCTCCAAGGAAGTTTAGCAATGCTCTGCTTTCAAGCTTTATGGAATGCTATACATCTCTAAAACACAGATTACCTGCAAAGTAAACAATGTATGAACAAACATTTCAGTTGGAACACTGACGTATAGGGCTATTAGCAGCAGATATTATTTGTACACGTTTATCAAGCAGAAATCTGTAAATAAAAAAAATATTTGATACAGAAATATGATTTTGCAAGCCAAACATTCCATTGAATTACATTTTTTTTTTTTTTTTTTTTTAAACATGGCCTTAACTGGGATACTCAAACTGCGAAGCAAAACTAATGACATGATAAAGCAACTGATTGTTTTTTCTACACTTTTAAAAAAAAAAGAATGTTGGACAAAATTGATTTTTATACATAATTTAATAATCCAAATCTGAAAAATAACAGCTATTTACAAACTGATTATTCTCCCGTTTGGGAGCCTGCATGTAACATCTGCATATTGAAGAGGCCCTTGGTATGTGCATCTTATCCCCCTGGAGGTATGTCCCAACGAAGGAGGAATTTGCAGCAGCAAACGGTAAAGGCTTTTAAAGGCATGTCTTTATATACGTCTCCCAAAAGCATGTTTTACTATATCCAGAAAGAGTTATTTCTTTGCAGGATAACCTAGACTAGAGCCCTGCGCGGGACTGCTTTTTTAATCCCGCTCCGGCACGCTCCCACAATGTGGGTGTTCCGCTCCCGCCACATTTGTGGCCAATCACGCCCGCCTCCTTACCTGATTTCCCACGCTGTCCCGCAAGGCTGCCCTCGAGCTGTTCCCTCACAGCGTCTCTTCTCTTGCTCCGCCCAGGAACAAGGCGGTGTCACAGGAAGTGACGTCACATCACATGACTCCGCCTTGTTCCTGGGCGGAGCAAGATAGGAGACACTGTTATGGAGCAGCGAGAAGGCATCCTTGCGGGACTGCGTGGGATTACCGGGACCCGTAGGTACAGTGCCTGACCGCCCGCAAGTTTTTTGGCGGGTCCCGCCTCCCAATGCAGTCCTCTAACCTAGACCCCAAGATGATTCATGTATGTGTAATAAGTAAGATCCTGAAAACCATAACTGTTGGAGGAATTTGAGAAGATGTAAGAGATTGTGCCCCTGCAGCCAGGTCTTTTTAACATATCTCTTGAAAATAAAAAGAGCTTATGTTAATGTTCTCTTGCTGAGCAAGCTCTGCGTCTTGTGGATCTTACTAAACAAGTTCAACAATGATGAGGGGTAATACCAAAAAAACACCCCTTGGTAATCCATAAATGCTGCATAACAATTTTATAACTATTCTCTACTAAAAAAAAGTAGCTAAAATGTTATAAACATATACACATGATGGCACCATTTAAGAAGAAAACTTTAGCTGCCAACTTTGTTAGTAATATCGTAATATGTACTTATCTTTCCAATAAAAAAAAAAGGTATGTGGGAAGAAATGAGCATCTTAGGTTTGAGTTAAACTAATACATTTTAAAAGTACTGCCTCTACCACATTTTAGTTATAGAAAATCTGGCTTATCTAGAAATCAATGTGTCACCAATTATAGTCATCCTTGTGTTTAAATGTCTCCCTTAAAAGAAAAATGGTAAGCAAAATCCACCCACATAGACTTACTAGCTTTCAGCAGCATTTACAAACATTTGTTACTATAGAAGTAGAAACATGGGAAAATACCATATGTGAAATCTGCAATTTAAATAATTACAGTAGAACAACATTTTATACCATTTGCGAACAGCCATCAAATGTCCATATGTAACTAAGTGCTGACCACAATGCTCCAAGGTGGTTAAAATAAGTGTAAATCCAGGCTGCGGAAAAGTCTTTGGCAAGTGCTAGTCAACATTACAACTGCTAATCCAAGTGAAAAAAATATTCACTGAAGCCTGCAGGCTACCGACTTCATAATCCTACCCACAGGAGCCAAAATTCAAATCATGAATATAAACGTTCTTTTATCCTCTCTGAATCAAAAACATAAAATGTACAGTTAAGATACTAAAAGGAGGAAAACTCCTGTATAATGCTACAATAAATGATATATTGTATATTATTCTGGCATGGTTTAAGAGGAAAAGTCCATAAAAATGTACAGTCTTTCGAAACACATTTTGCATTACTAACTGTGCTAAACAAAAGATCTATTGCCACTAATGAAAGTTTACATTCTGCTCCAGAGGGTTGCATGCGCATAGATGTTAAATCCATTGTAAATGTAATTTAAATATTGATTTTAATTGGAGAACTTTCCTGCCAGTGATTGTCCGCTTTAAGCAGCCAAAACCGGTGCAAGCAGCAGAACACTGAATTCACTAAAATGGTAAAATATGCATATTAAAGTACTTATAAAGTACTTTAATACTCATCCTTTGTTGGTCAGGCTGTATGGGACATTAAAGTCTTTGAAAAGCATATGCAGAGCTGCTGTCCTTTCCAAAAACCTGAACATTAAGGATTCTCCAGCAAGTTGCTAAACACGCTCTGTGCTAAATTTGACTTTTTTTTTTTTTATTATTATTTTTTTTTTTACCAGGACTTAGAGTACACCTACTAATGGCATAGTAATAAGACCAGAAAGAACCAATGCATTCTGTTGATTCTCAAACTGAAAACACTATAGCATTTCATATTAAATTACTACTTTAAGTACCTTGTACTGATAAATGATAAACATACAGTTCTTAGGACATAGTATTAAAGCAAGGTTTGGCATCAATCCTTCATGGCATTAACAGCTGTAAGACACCCTTAGAACAAATTATCTGAGCATTCATGCTTAAGTCCTAGCGTCCACCTCATTGGCCTATGCAGGCAAGGGTGACACCGTTATTAACTGGGTGAAGAGGAACATGTATTAAGTCGATTTACTGCTTATTAATATTCCTAGGGTAGGATAACTGCGCAAAGGCTGATAGATTGATATGCATTTTCAATTTTATTGCACCAACAAGCGAGTTCTTCTGAACAATCTGAATACATTAACAAAAAAAAACACAAAATAACTGAGTTTACATTTCAAATTTCAGTAGAATTATAGGCCGTGAATAGATCACGTCCACAGCCTTCCAAAGATTGGCTTAGTAGGGTAAAGCCCATATATTGCTAAATTTCAACACCTAGTTCATGGATTTTGATAGATGATATAAATAAAGGACAACTTTGAATTATTTAATTTGGTGTGCAAATTGAGTAGGCACTGAAGATTTTGGAGGTGTATTAATGAACCTTAGTGTAGCAGAAGCTTGTGAGCGGTAAGAGTACTGGACAAGCTCATGGTTTGTCTACATCTACATTGCTTTCCTTCCAGAGAGCTCTGTGCCGTCCTTGAGGTGCCATTCGTCGCTCAACACGCTTACAAACTAAAAGCTCCTCGGTGGAATTTATCAGTGTCTACAAGGTGAAACTCCCCAGGACCCTTGCTTAAATACTTTAGAAAATACAGAAAGATGAAACTCATTTTTGTTTTTTTTCAGGTCAATGTGGAACTATTGTGAATATAAATATATCCCTTTGTTTAGACCCACTTCTTTGTCTATTCACTAAAGAGAGTTGTCTGGAGAGTTTGAAGGGGGGTTTGTTTTGAAGCTTAATGAAGCATAATAAAGAGCCAACACTTGCAAGTTTTTCTTGCAAGAAGGTCTAAGTTCTCCCTACATAATTCAGTAGTCGCGGAAGCTCAGAAGTTTGCTGGGTAAAAGTCAAGGACTGAAAAATGCAAATCATTTTAGTGAATAAACCCCAAAGCAACTATTGTGTTTTAACCTAAACATGATGGTCTTCTGTTATGGGCAAATATTGTGGCCAACTTGTGTAGAGAAACAAAACCAGGGATATAACTGATTTCTATCTACTGACAAAAGGGATTATTTTCATTTTTTTTTTCCTTAAAAAGAATAAAATAAAAAAAATAAAATAAAAATTTATAGCTGTATGAAATATACAAGTTATGTGTATATATATACATATATATACATATATATATATATATATATACACACACACTGAAAATGTTTGCCCGCCTCAAACACTAACCTCAGAAGCTTACTATGGTTCAGTCCCACTTTGTATCCACGTGGCCCTAACGGTGGTTGATTACGTTTCTCTTTAGGTAACTAAAAATAAACGTGCACAGGACAGGCCACAGAGAATGGCAAAAACAGTTGACTTTACCTACATTTTCCTTATATGCTGCAATTTGCTAACCTGTGTGTTTCTCAGATTTATTTTACATTCACTTTAGTGACTTCACAATCCTCATTTCTGGGACTGTACCCAAAAGTAGGGTAAATTACGTGTGTTTTTTGGTGGGTTTAATTTACTTGTAAATGGTGCAAGCATGTGGATCATCACTTGACTGATGTTCATACAAAGCAGGTAAACAGACATTTTACAAATGAACCATAATGAGTACCATATCAAAACTGGATGTCAAACACTATTTTATCTTCATAGAAAGCAATGACCAGCATGATGGCAAAGCCAAGAAGCAGTCCTAAATTCTGCAGAATGAAGTGCCCCATGGGGCAGTGCTCGTTATCACCATCGCCATGCAGCATTTCTGGAAGCTGAAAAAAGAAGCATATTCAAGGATTACATGCTGAAACAATGTGAGTGACTTACAAGGCTCAGCTTCACATAACATATCTCTGCTATGTCACTGTGTGCCTGCTCAGATATGTACAAAGCCAGCCATTATTGGCGCATCCCCTTCAGGTGAAGTCACCTAAAAAGGTCTGCATTGCTCCGTCAAAATTAGCACATAGCAAATTATTTGCTGTCCTCTCCGTAAAAATCATAACTTTTGGAAGGAACACACCACTAAAATACTTAAGTGAATGCATGCTGAAGTTTACTTTACTCCGATGAATTTTACTCCATGGAAATCAGCATCTTAAAATACTGGTGTTTGAGAACAGGAGACATCAGACCCGTTTGCCTACATTTTCTGTAGGGGAAGCCATTAAAATCAATGGAAGCGACAGCATCCAATCACATCAATTAGCTAAGCAAACATTATTCCCATAGAGTCGCATAGTGTGTATGTATATGTGTATACATTTATTTATATATTTAAACATAGACACAAAGATGCATGCATTACCCAAGCAAAAATAAAGTGAATGCCCACAAAAATCTTACCATGTCTACTAGCGCCACATACAGAAACATTCCAGCTGTAACGGCAAAAACCCACAGTGTGATATTATTGGCATATTGTCCAACTGCTGTGCCTATCAGCATGCCTACGTAGGCCATCATTGCAGAAAGGAGATTGTACACAATTGCTTGATTCACCGTCATACCAGCTTTAAGAAGGACTGCAAAATCACCTGGGGAAAAATAAAATGTTTTATGACTTGTGGTTAATGCAGTAAATTATAGACTATTGCTTGAAGCTTCATCGGCTTGCAGCAACCTTCCAACAGTTTTGAGTATATGGGCACAAGCTTTCCCCACAAGCTGCGTTTTTCTCCGTGAGCTTCAAATGGTCTGGGAAGCACTATTTTCAAGTCAAGGGTTGCACAGTTTATACCTTAGCACATAAATTCAAATACGTAAAAAGGGGTTTAACACAGTAGACAGAGAAAGGAGAAATGTTAGAAGAGGTCACAATCTAAACTAGGGGGTCTGGGACGGATTATAGTCCTTACATCAGGAAAATGGCAGACTAGATGGGTTGAATGGTTCTTATTTGCCATAAAATCCATTTTATTGGAGATTGTATTCTCCTGACAACACCTTTCCCTGTGGTATATGGATAAGAAGTAATTGTAATATTTATCCATAATTTGTTTTATTCTGTATACATCATTACATTTACAGAGCCAAGTGGATAAGGGAAATGAAGCCCTGGGCCAGTCTCCTCCCGGTGTCCCAGCACCTGCTGCAGGAGACATCTGTGCTTCCATTGGGAGCGATTTTTCACCAGCGATTAGCTACTTGAAGGAGATACCAAATAGGGAAAGGAGAGGGCCATACATTGTAGTTTCCTTTCTGTACTAGGAACATAATGCATTCTAAAGTACTTGCAAAGTACATGATAGGGATGTGTATATATATTCAGACATGTGATGTTATACATCCAAGTATGGTGTTTTACACAGAAAGAAGGTGAGATGAGGGGTCATCCAGTGCGTCTGTGCATCTCTATCCTAAGAATACTCTGTAAGCTGATGGATATATGCTATTGAGGGGCTGTCAGTATGTTTGAGGTTGCATTAGAGTGGCTTGGTGAGTGTGAGATGAGCGAGTCGCACCTCACATCTCAGGTGAGGGGGTGAAGGTGATGAAAGCATGTTTTTATTCTCAGTCCAGTCCTCAATAGAACTAAAAAATATGGGATTTGTAAAAAGTGACAAATCTTTGTCAGGCCTCACCCTTTTCTTCACACAGGTAATCAAAGGGTTATTTATACAATACCGAACCGCTACTGAAGCACAGTAGTTGGATGAAATGTATCAGACTCTGAGACTGTGTTTTGCCTAACAAGGCTTTCTGCTCGTCAGCATTTTAGAGGACGGTATTATCTGTATCTCAACTGTTCTTTGTTCTGCTTCATTTACATAAAACACACTAAGTTATTATTTAAAATGAATTCATTTTCAGCAAGTGACAAATTTATAGACATTAGTACAAAGAAAATACATTCTGGCTTTTACTTTTTTGGATGCGGGAAGAAGGAAATGATTCAGTCATCTAAAGAATAATGGAGAACAAGCACCTGCAATGCAACGTTATTTTTGGAGTCGAGTCTATACTGCAGAATAATAGCGCGACTGTCAACTTACCTAATTCATGGGGAAGCTCATGACAAAACACTGCTACGGACGTGCTAATTCCACCTGGCAACCCAGCGCTGAAAGCCGCACCTGGAAAAAAGAACAAACTCAAAAATGTCTTACCTGTCCGCAGCCATTAAGCATTTGAAACATTCAACTAAAATGTGTAGAATCAAAATTCTTGGCCACGTTGAGGCGCATTAAACCTTTACCATAAAACAGTTTCACATAGTTAAGTGACTACTTTCATACAGTTTTGGTATAGTAAGGATATGTAGTACTAAGCATATTCATTATTAAATAATAAGCATGACTATTAACTCCGTAATTATTTGGGGTCATATCAAAAGGGGGAAGAACACTGGGAGCACTTGAAACCTCACCATAGCGATCATGCGCATGTGGGGCAACAGGCCTGGTTTATTAGTTGAGCCTGTGATGCAAGGAGATAGTCCAGAGGTAAAATTTAAGAGCAGCTCATTATATCAAAATGCAGCAGAAAAGCGATCAGACCTGGTCAGTTATATGAACTTAGATTTGCTTTATTGGCAAGTGGGGGCTAGGCCTTATAGGTGGACTCCAACAATTTTTTCTCTGAAGCCATGCTTACTACAAGCAACCCACACATAACATGTAACATTCTAACCTATTGCTAATCCATCGCTGAAGTTGTGCATGCCATCCCCCATGATCACCATCCATGCAATGCTGGCAATCCCAGTATCCTTCATGTCTTTTCCAGAATGACAATGACCGTGTGAATGGTGGGAATGTTTGTTGTGGTTGTGTTTTTTTGCCATTCCCTTTCCGTGATTATTCTCGTAGGGTTTATCATCTAGGCTATGATCATCATCGTAAGAGCCTTCTTTGTTGAGACGTGGCAAAACGTCGACGGGAACAAAAACCTTAGCTGGAGACTGCTGAATACTTTCAACATATGTCATTTCTGTTTCATTAAGCCTTTGTGCTTCTGAAGCTACAGAATCTTCAACTCCTAAACAAATATGCAAGAATATGACAAGGGTCATATAAAATATACCACACACATACATTTTTGAAGTATTTAGAGCTCACTTTTTATATTACACAGCATCAATCATGTGAATGTCAAGACAGAGACTGCAATGTATTGTGCATAAAAGTAATTCTCTTACTTCACGTGCAGAAAACGTATGCAGAGCAAAAACAAAACAAAAACGCCAATCACCTAAAGAATAATGTGAACGATTACAACACAGGACATCTTGTGCCTTCTTGCAGTTTATCTTTGATCACGCACCTTTCGAAATAATAAGGACTATAATAGCTCCAGGTGACAGCTTCTTTGACAGGAGTTATTACGCAGAAGACGCATATTGCGGTCCCAAATACAATAGGACCTAGGAACTAGGTTCTAGCGCTTGTTATTGTAACCAAATCTACTAGGCAATCATCACCACTCCTTATCATACCGACTTGTGGTTAACAATAGAACAATTGGTCTTAATCATACAGCCTAACATTCTAATAAAACGCTATGGAGGAAAAGGATTTCATTGAACAAACAGGACTGCATTAGCATCGCCATAAAGAATCCGCTCAGGGTGGTTTTTGAGCGGAGAAGGTGCGCAGTTAAAGCTGGGACAAAATTAGATAAAACCAGGTTCCTATCAAAGCTAACCTACATTAACCCTGTACAACACTGTATTTTATGCTCAATTATATATTATTTTCTTCCTATTTAATGTGTGCCAGCTGATTACACAATGCTGTACAATGTGTTATACAGACAATAACAAATATAAGGAAACAGGCTGAAGGTGTGAAAGGCCCTGCAGATTAGATGTAAACATTTAAAATTATTCCTGCCTGGCATGGCGACTTGTTTATTTAAGAAATGCTTACAGTTAAAGGAGCCATCAAATAAAACTAAAGTATACGCAACCTGCCTACACAAAAAAGCAAAGTCAGAACAGAATACAACAAACATTTACAGATATGTATGTAAAAATTGAGTTTGTAAAAAGTTGAGTTGCTCTTTAAATATTTACAGGCTTATGACCCGTCATTAAAGCATTTTACCCGTTATAGGCTTTAGTTGCAGCCATTCAGCATCAGATCTGCGGTTTAGTTTGTGGTCGGATAATTTTCGCCCCACTGCGGACTCATCCACCTTTGGCTTTCTTTTAAGCCACTTTTGCGTACCCTAAAAAGAAAAGAAAATGTGTAAGCAATTCAGCTACATGATATCGCTATGCATTATGCAGGGTTAGCTTGGCTATTCTTGTTCTTTCAAGGTTTTGCCTTTTATAACAGTTATATTCTCATCTCTTATCCCATCTCAAACAATCCTTAGTGTTAATGAAAGAAACCTTTTGGGGATATTGACAAATTTAGATAAAAGATAAGAATGCTTTGCAGCTTCCCTAAAAAAAAAAAAAAAGAAGAAAGAAAGAAAGAAAAGTACCTTATGAATGCTTAATTTATATAAATTGCTTTATGGGAATTACTCTATGGCGCCTAGAGATTCTAAACTGGAAATGGGAAACAGTTACAAAAGTCACAATACTCTGAATTCATTTGTACATTTCACAAGTTATACAAACTCAACACTAAAGTAGTTTTCATTGTAAAAAATAAAATCACTTATATCAATCTGGGTTAAAAAAAAAAAATAACGAGACCTGAAATTTAACAGGGAAATAAAAGATTTAGGGCATAAATGTGTCTGCCTTAAGAAAAATGGGTGGCAGCTAAAAGTGCTGTTGACCTTTGGGATTAATGATCATTCATCTGCTTTAAGAACTGGAAGGTCTGTTGGCCTTCCTGGTATTACATTTATTATAAGCAATATCACCGGTTGAAGGTAACACTTGCTGGGTGACAACACATGCAATTAAAGAAACCGTACAATATAAAAGTAACTTTTCACTGGGAAAGGTAAAAGGGAACTGTTAAAAAACTATTTTAAATATTCTATGTGGGATGATGGGACAAAAACAAAAATTACTGCCTATAATAACATTTGCAGAGGAAAAACATGGCTAGTAGGTGCTGACAAAAACAAGAAAATTGAAATGGAAGCATACACCCGGAAGGGTTCGGCCTATAAGATGCAGAAGACACTCACTAGCTTTCATAGTTTCAGTGCAAAACAGTTTTGGCTTTCTTGGGTTACAAGCAACCAGTGACAAAAGTCATCAGACCACAGAGGAGGGTAACCGAGGAGCAGAAGATTCTTCCTTTAGTACTTAATTTGTATTTTTCTGATTTTGAAGGATACATATTACTATGTACTACCAGTACTCACAATGTACTCGTCCATGCATTTTTCTTTAGAGGTGCTGTCAGGGACACTAAACTTTCCCATTAAATATATTTTGTCTGCATTTTAAAATAAAGATAGTCTGATGTGCATTTGTAGACTACAACTAACATACTTCTCAGCCAGAACCACGATGAGTATGATAGCAATTCTAGAAACGTTGAGATTACATTTAGTGGGTGCGTTTCAATTCCTTCTTTAGTTGACAGGTTACTGATAAACTGGAGATATGGCAATACAGACCTTCTGCTCCTTGTAATGCTTGAACATCCGTAAACAATGCTCCACAATGAACAGCAGATAGATCCCTCCCAGGGCAACAAGTCCTTTCATAACACTGTCGTATTCTTCCAAAAAGGACTTATTCTCCGCATTCCCCGGGTGACTGTGGTGCTCATGGCTGTGATTAGGGTCCTCTGAACCATGATCGTGTCCTCCTTGTGACTGGTAGAAAAAAAGAGCATTCATTACATGTTTCACGATTCTTGTAATGTCAAAGTATACGGCCACAAAAAGGGTTATATATACAATATATATAATCAACTCTACTGTAAAGTGTGTTTAGTGCGATGTGGTCACTTTAGGTAGAACTGTCTTCACCACATCTTTCCACTGTATATATAAAATGAGGGTTTTTATATGTATACATTCTTTGATTTGATATGGAAATACAATTACTAAAGTTTGGAAAATAAAATTTAGCAATTTGGAATAGTGATGAATCTGTTTAGGTAACCAACAGACTGCTCCTGTGTTCTATACACAACTATTTTCTATATTCCTGTAGTCCACACTTGTTCTATTTTATTCTACATGAAATTGCAAATTTGTCACTAAATCTCGCAAGCATTATGGGCCATGCATTTGCTTACCCACCCTGACAAGGAGCAAGGAGATAAGCAAGTACTTTTGGCAAAGGGGATCTTTATTTATTATGATCTTTTTAGGCCATTAGCTTTTCTCCAAGAAATTGATTTTTATATACAGAGAGGTTATACCAATATATTTTAATATTACCCGTCTATACATAAAAAATAAAATCAAACTCCTTAACATGCACATTCTTCCCTCCTCTAAATCAAGGTCGTTGGATGCAGTAACTAACACTTTTTTTGCTAAACTCCCACGTTACTTTGTCAACTAGCAGTTGCTTACTTTTTAATATTAGGTAACTATTTATGAATTACATCATAATTTGGCAGGCTTATTGCTGTATGAAGGGAATTATTTTTTTTCCTGGGCCAAAGATATAGAAAGGTGAGGAGTAATATTCACCCCATTTATTAGGCAGAGGAAAGATTTGCCTGTAAGGTTTAATGTACACTACCTTTCAAAAGTTCGGGGCCACTTAGCTATTTTCATGGAAAACAAGGAAATTTCAGCCTGCGCTAACATAAAAGGGTTTTCTAACGATTGATTAGCATTTTAAACTTAGACTTGGTTTAGCCAATGCGTGTCATTGGAACACAGGTGTGATGGTTGCTGATAAAGGCCCTCTGTATGCCTATAAAGATATTCCATTAAAATCAGCTACAATATTCATTTACGTCTACACTGTATTTCTGCTCCATTTGATGCTATTTTATTAGAGAAAAAGAGGCTTTTTCTTACAGTTTTGGACATGGGCACTCACATCCCCAGCTGCATCATCATAGAACAGATACCACTGTCTGACATCAGAGATTTAACATTATAAAGTCATTTAAAAAAAAAAATAAACAGACTTTAAGCTTTCAATAATTACAAATAAAAAACACTTACATGTGGCAGAAGATGAAGTAGAGCATCTCCACTCAGTGTCCCCACAGCTAAAGCTACTAGGAAGTTAAGGAGGAACTTGAAGCAGCCTTGGTTAATTATTGGTATTAAAATAACACCCAGTAAGGAAAGTAGGCTGATAACCGTGATCGAGATGAATCCACAAATCCAAGCTGGGGGAAAAAAGCCAAAAACACAGTTGTTAGAAAAGCAGTCGTCCGGAACGTGCATATAAAATAGTTTACAAACATTGAATTGCAAGCCTATGTGACTTGATCTATCCGACTAGTCAGAAAAGTGCAAGCTATAGAGCAATAAGCACATTCAACAGATATGCAGCAGTACTCTTCCATTTCTCTTAAACACACACGTGTTTTATGATAGTTTGCACCTGGGTGAGGTGATTTGTACAGACAGTTGAGAGGGTAAATGCTGTAAACGTAGCATGTGTAGCTCGGTGTGGTGCGTGCGCGTGGCTGAGATGTTGCTTTAAATGTTTGATTTACAAAACCGAAACCCGTGTAAATCCACGGCCTCAGCGCTGCTCGACCACTCGGCACTTTAACCGCCAAACACGTTTTAAAATCAAACGACAGAATTTGAAAAGAGAAAACAATAGTCAGACCAAAAAAATTGTCAATTTACCTCATTTGGTTTCTCTCAGCGAGGGATCACCCCATAAGAGAACGCTTTACATGAACAGCCAAAATAAGGTAACTATATCTATATATTCACAAACATTACTTTCTGTCATTTCATTTTGAAGCGTGAGAAGAACTTGTGTGGAACGCATTATGCAAGTTTGCTTCTGCAATGGCTTTAAAACGGTCTGTGTGTTTGGGTCAGTTTATGAAAGCGTGGTCAGTACGAGTAAGTTTCTTATTAAGAAGAAGTGCGATATTTATTAAAGGGACTCTCCAGCCATCATGTTTGCTATAATGCTGTTTCTGTGTGTAAATCGGTTTGTCTTACATGGATTGGCCATTTTAACAAAGACACTCCACATTTTTTTGAAAAAAAGTAATGTTGCCTTTTGTATAATACGTACAATAATTAGAAAAAATAAACTCTCTAAGTTGACCCGTTAGCTACGCATTTACCATTTTGTGTTTATGAATAAGAGTATTGAAAAGTCTTGCAAATCTTCTTGAACCTAAAGGGAATTCAAAAGAGAACTGCCTGTCTGTTGTGTCTACCGCTTATATATTTGGAACCTGTATTAAAATAAGTATATAAATAGGGATTTGTGGTTTACATAGTAGAATAATTTGCTTCAGCAGCACTGCATCCTATAATGTGTCATAAAGCGTAACAATTATTTTCAAGTCTTGTCTGTTTATGTCTTCACAAGCAAAAAGAAAGAGGTGAATATGGTGCATGCGTGTCAATGTTCTGGCTTACTAATTAAAAAGAACTGTGACAGATTTAGAAAGAGGGGGTGCACTCAAAATGATTAAACCGACCAAAAAATCTGCATTGCTGGAGAATATTTTCTGCTAAAAATGAGGCGACTTGTTTGTTCAGGTATCATTTTATTACTGCTTACAAAACATCAAAACGCAAGAAACTTAACTTCCCTTGCACTGCCTAACACGCTGGTTAAAAGGACTTCAAAAGCAGTCATCCTCCAACACCCCTTCCGGATTCTAAACGCAGATAAAACTCACTTCCAAAAAGAAGTACTCATCTGTGAAAAATTACTAATTACCTTGGTTCATAGCACAATAAGGACAACCATTTTCCACTCGGTCTAGGCAGTTTAATTGGCAAAAAATACTTAGGATCCTTATAGTAAACTCCCTTAGTAATCAAGCTGGAATCAATGCCCAGAATAAATGAGCCTCATCAAAAAGGAAACTATTTGCTTCCATAAGAAGCATAACGTGTGTCTGCTTTGTAGCAGTCTTTGAAGAAAGTTAATGAGATGGTTGCTCTGCCACTGCAGGAGGTTTATACAGAACAGGTTAACCTTTCTTCATGATGTTACAGTCATTAAAAATAATTAGTAATGTGGTGTTCACGCCAAAGGGAAAAGGAGTTAAAAATAGTTAATCCAAAAATCATTTTTGACAAAGATATGAAAATTAAACCCGACGCATAGCATGTTTTAATGGATTACACAATTAGGTTAAATGAAGTCTTACAGTGAAATTAACATTCATAGGGGATGTGATAATTAAAAACACCGATGACACACAGGGTCTAACTAAAGATGGGTATGAAGCAATGTTCACAATATGCTAGGAGGTTTGTACTATGAAGAAATAGAGGTGAAGTTGGCCAGTGTGAAGACAAGTTTAACTTCCAATGTAATTTTGATCGTTACAGTGCAAGCAGTAAAAACAAATTAGAGAATCTTTGAAGTAATTTTCTTCCCGCTTTCACTGCAGACTAATTTAGAAGAGACAAAGTAACCTCCTAGGAAAGGTCATGCCCATATGTTTGCTTTCTTGCCAAGCACTGGCACCCTTGCTTATCTATCGTATAGGACCAAAAAGGTATGAGGACACCTGATCGTCACACCTATATAAGATTGTTGGACATCATATCTCAAACCACTGGCATTAATATGGAGTTGGACTCCACTCTCCCCCTGTGGCTATAACAGCTTCCACTCTCCTGGGAAGGCTTTCCTCAAGATTGTGGAGTGCGTCTGTGCGAATGTGTGCCACAGAAACCATTGCAGAACCCAGAAAGGAGGAAGAAAGCAAGGACGTATTCTAAAAGCCTGTGCAAGCAACAGCGTCCATGTTGTAGGCATGCGAGACAGAATGCCCGGCTGCTACCAGATATTCACCGTAGGAACTCCCACAGCACCAGACATTTAAGTGAAGCTTTCTTCCCATAGCAAGTACAATTCCACACGCCGGTAAAACATCTTTAGCTTAATAATAAATAATCGTTATCCTTTTAAAACGAAAACAGATTTTGCTACTTACCTGAGATTTCACTTTTGCCTTTAACCATATTTTCCATGTGCAGCTCAGTAAAATGTTTGATGCAAAATCTGCTATCAATCTGATATACCAGAGCCGGACACAGGAAAGCAAACTGCTCAGGGGAAATCGGAGAGTTGATGTTTAGCCCATAATAATGAAGCAGCTGGGTGACGTTCAAACACTGGAAATTAAGAGAAAACATAGTGAACTACAAAAAGATGGCACTTTTCCCAAAAACATCTGGATTTAGTTCTAGCACTTTATATTATGTAAGTGGTTCCCCACCCAGCCCAATGGTCCAGGTTTCATGAATCTCCCTATTGGAATAGCATGTGGCCATTTACTAAATGCTGCATGGCTGGTGTGCATTAAGGACCAGGTCGGAAGTACCACTTTACACGTAAAACTAAATCAAATGACAGCTGTCCGGAATAACCATATATTCTATTTTGTAACCGACACAATGTGCGTGCCATCACACGGACATAAAACACACACCTGAAAACCTAAGGCGATAAAAAGATAAAAAACACAAAAAGGATTTTAGATTACTTTTAAAGGGTTTATTACCTAGGTTACGGTGGTTTTAGACAAGGAAGCAAAATGATTTGTGCATAGCACTGGTTATAGGGCTAGAAATACAGGAGTAGCCAAGGACCGTAGAAAACAAGGACTTATAAGCGAGCCAAGACCAGTATTCGGGAGTGCCTGTGGTTGGATTTTATTATAACTATATGGTACGCTTCTCTGAAAAAGGAGTGTGTGCAAACAGTACTTAACACTAGGTAGAGTGGCAGCCAAAAATGTTCCCCATTGTTTGTTCACTCATAAGTTTTTCATTATACATTGGAGCCTAGCATTTGCAACTAAATGTAGCGGAGCTCCCTTGCAAAGAATGGAAGAGATATACAATACAATCTTTTGCTGTGTGTAGGGATTGGTTTATGGAATTGAAAGCTTAGTGTAGCTGTTGGTTTCCATGATTACACAAACTGAGTGAATAAAAGTACCAGCAACTAAATTAACAAACAGGAAAAAGAAAATCTGATTACGGCTTACATGCAAGGATCAGTATATGAACTGATTAAGTCTCCCACCCATGATAATTTTTTTTAAATGTAAAGGGGGAAAAAACCCTCAATTTTTGTCAGTCTGTCATTGGAGCAGTACGCCACAAAAGTAGGTGCACCAGAGACACAAAACGGGTTAATTTGCATAGATAGTTTAGGACTAGATTATCTCAATTATACGGCAGGACATTGTACCTACATTGGCCCCATTTGCAATACATGTGTATGCAGAACCCCTACACACATTGGATACATTTAATAAGGGTTATCAGGACTTTTCAGCAAACATTTCATTTTTGTTACTTTTTTGGTTTATTCTTTTCTGTTCTTACCATTATATCTTGTCACATACAAATTATATATATATATATTATATTATATATATATATTAGGTTTCTCTAGTTAAGAGGAAAATGTGCCTAGACTTCTAACAAAGGGTTTAAGCACAAACTAAAAATGCAGAACATTTGAACTTGTGTTTCTCCCGGGAATAGGTCTGCCACACAGGTAATAAGCAAGTGGCTAAAGTTTTTAGTCAACATCCATGTTTTGGGAGATTATAATCAACGAGCAACAGGAGATGGTTTATTAAGATAACCACAGAGAACAATAACAGGCTTCTTCACTGTTGGTTTTATAGCAAAAAAACAAGGGCAATATGTATAAAGAGCAATTCTGGAACCAAATGCAGAGAACTGACCACGGACACCAATGGAATGTTCTTATCGCCGTATTCCCTCTTATTAGAATTACCCTTTACGAATACTGCCCAAGTTCTGTGTGTGTCACATTCATGTAAATATCAAAAGAAAAAAAAAAAACCCTCCTCTTGCTCAAAGCGAGAGATGAAATGTTGCTTTCACTCACCTCATCATGCACGTGTACCTCGTCACCATGTTCCTTTTGAATCTGCTCAGACACAATATTGTGTTCCTTCAACTTTATCTGGTCATGAGGGGCTTCTCTTTTTCTTGTGTTCCTTCGTCCACTCTCAGCTACTAAAACATCTTGCGAGTCATGATTAACGTTGTTAGCACTCTCGTGTCCCAACGTGTGATCGGGTTTGTGAACATGGTTATGATCATTGTTAGCATTTCCTGAGACAAGCTCTGGTGCAGAACCTACAGTAGTTTCAGCATGTTTCATTTCTTTCCTCCTCTTCTTGTGTTTATGAGGCTTTCTTTCAGAATGATCCTGTGTTGTATTTGCATCCACTACTGGCTGCTGATTATGTCCTCCATGTTCAGCGTTACCGATTGTACCATTGAGAGAATGGTGGGTTCGATTATGAGAATGATGGTGATCATGACGATTGTGGTGATGTGAATGATTATGGGAATTTGTATGATTCACTTGAACGGATAAGTCTACATTCCTAGCTTTACACTTACTATTAGGTCTTGTAGATGCAGTGCTTTCTGTACCATTAACAGTGTCTAAATGGGTATAGGAATGATCATGAAAATGTTTTTTTTCTTGTACATCTAAAGCATCTAAATGTGATACATGGTCATGCCCAATATCCTCATGACCTATTTCAACTACTTTCACCTCTCCAAGACCCAAACTGTTTAACAGTTTTTCCAGTCCATAAAAAGACAATCTTCCATTTTCCCCGTAACGGTGAAAAAGTTTTTTAATGTAATATTTTTGTTCATGCTCAGCTTCTGGCACTGAAGACCTACTTGTAAATAATTCTACTGCTCCATTATGAAGATATGGCTCCTCTGAGATTTGATAGTCATTAAGAATGTGGATATGGTTTTCTTCTGAAGCGTGATCATCCACGTCCTCATGGCAATGGTTACAATGATGGAAAATAAACGTGAACAAACAAATGAGGCAGAATTTCGTGTGCATATGTACCTTCATTTCTGTTTTACCTGGACAAAAGAGAAAGATATATATATTATCCTTCACAAGGTTTGGTCACTGTTAAAGCATTTTTGGAATATTCATTTGGAACTATAATCATTTCAAATGAAAGGTTTAAAAGGATACTCCAAGACCCCATACACTAGCTACAAAAAACATATACTCTGTAAAGACTTTAATACACATTATTTAACTGTAACAAGCAAGCAAAGAAAAAAACAAATAGCCAAAAATCACTGGGGAAAAAATGCTACCACTATACTCAACGGGGGCACCTTGTGCACATGCGGAAA
This sequence comes from Spea bombifrons, assembly GCF_027358695.1. Classification (NCBI taxonomy): domain Eukaryota; kingdom Metazoa; phylum Chordata; class Amphibia; order Anura; family Pelobatidae; genus Spea; species Spea bombifrons. The sequence continues at coordinate 26,963,298 of NC_071093.1, forward strand.
CATTATCTCATTAGACCCCTGGAAATTTCACATGAGCCAGTGCTGGAGTAGACTGTCGAGTATACGGTGTGTGCTTAATGGTAAGCAAGTAAACATTCGTACACAATGCACACATTTAAGAGACCTAGTACCTTTTATTTCACAAAATCACTACTGTCATTTTTTCTTACAGACCTCCAGTTGACTTTCCTAAAAGGTATGGAGGCAACATACTAGATTTCACCGATTACAACCATTCATTTCAAGAAAAGAAATCACAGTAACCAACAAAAATGTTAGACACTGCCTTCACTCTCAATGTAGATTAAAAAAAAATATATGTACATGTCAGACGTCAACATCACCACTAAGGACAATTCTAACCTTGAATCATATGTTCACAAAACAAAGCAATAATTCAGCACATACAATTAAAAACACACATATCCTAAGCCTTTTAGGTTGTGTGCTCCCCTATTTTGTATTTTTCTTGAATCACATGTCCCTATAAGATTTTGCTTTGTTCATCCCCATGATATAATATATGGGTTCCTATTTCAGAAAGAAACAAAAGTAGTTAATAGTACAAGATAATTGATTCTTTGCAATTTACAGAAACACCACCAACCTATCCAAAAATACTATATATATATCCTCAGAATGGACAAACCAGACACATCCCATGAAACATCTGTGACAAAGTTTAGGAAAGCACAAGTTAAAAAACCCATTGCTAAATAACATTTCTCTTTTAAATGTCAGAATATACTCACCCTTTAACAAATTCTATAACTTGAATGGAAAATGGTTTTTAAATTCCTGCCTTTGGAAGTATGAACTGCATGTTCACGTAACCTATACTTCTTACTAGAAATACCTGAAGATCCAGGTTGTCAGGCTTCAAAAATAAATCTCTCTTGTATATGTTGATAAGGCAACTCCAAACGTACTACTACTTGTAATTTGTTTTATAAGGCTCCTTATATACACATTCAAAGTCATCTACCAATGCAGAAAAACAAAACACCTACCTACATGCGCACACCTCTCTACCTCTACACAAAGGATAGGAGTGTAATCCTCACCCCTGGCAGCATTAATAGTTGCCTAGCACATGCAGAAGCTGCAAAGCTTGGGAGAATGTACACGTGCAACTGATGCATATGTGAGGTTGGTGGTACTGTGCATCAAGTGTAAAATAGGACGATACAGCCAAAAAACTGAACGTAGGGAGATAAATTTACACAGACACACGGAATCCGTCAATAACCTCGAAATCCAAACCACTGAAGGATACTCAAGAAATGATATCCATGTCATTAACCTATTTAGTACCAAAGTCACCGGACCAAACACAGACCCTTTCCTGTCTCATTACCAGCATTTTTTTCTTAATGAAACTGTTTATTTGGCTTATGCGTAAAAATACTTTTCCACGTGGAGTAGTACTTCACAAAAAAGATATAACGGAGGAACAGCAAGGCATTGCGAATATTGCTCAGAATTAGAAGACCAGCATTTTATAGAACATTTGCTTCTTTTAATTCTGGTTTTGTTATTTGTCCATGTATAAGGCCCTCACCACTAGAAATGCTATATAAAAAGGTACATAAGGACACCTTTGATTGTTATCTAAATGTTACATATCTTGACCATTAGTCAAATAGGATCACTTGTGTATAGACAAGCAACTAAAAGTATATGGCAATGCCCTTCAAGAGTTAGGCATAAGGACCCCACAAAAACTAGAAAGGGTTAGGGAAAAAAACACATTGTAAAACATATTTGACATGAAAAAATATTCCATATATATCAACTGTTTAATATTACGGAGCTATATAATAATTATGATTAAAAACAAGGAGACACACAAAACCACTTACCAATTAAGCATAAGAATGGGTATTCAATCCTTCGGAATTAAAGCAAATATATTTTCCAGGGCCCAAAAATCATGTTTCTTAGAAAAGGCACCAAAGTTTTTAAGTGCAGTCAGTGCTTTGCAGCTTTATAATATGTCATTAAGTGGGGGGTAGGTAATACATTCACACAGGCATCATAAGTTATATACAATGGGCCCATTAAGGCTTACCACAAAGTTACAAGATATGTACAAACAGTTGATTATTTGACAAAGATATGACTGCTCATGTGATATTGACAAGTTCAGAAGTGCATGTCTTGGGTAAGATTAGTAAAAGTACTGTTATTGTATATTAAAGTACAAAAATATAAGAGAACACATAGCATAAGTATCTGTCCCATAGTGTGATTTTTTTTCTCATATACGTCGGCACATTGTGTTCTTAAGCGCACTTTATTAGCAAAGAACTTCAGAAGACCATAGTTTGAACATACAAAAAGGACTTATTTGACAGGGATTCCCATTAAATTATTCCTCTGTTTTACACTTGATCTTAAGTTACATCATGGCAGACTAACTATATGATCTTCTAATTAAGAATTTTGATCACATATTATAATGCTACGCTTCCTTTTAAAAGAAACAAACATTACACTGTAATCAAATATATGCTATGTGAAAATGCATCCAGCCATTGGCAAGTAAAGGGTTAAAATAATGTTCCAGTATTTAAAGTATTCAAGTAGGGGGTTTCACCAGTGATGGACCGTGGGGGATCCCAGAGTCGCCCCACTGAGTCACATATGGTGCACTGGCCCTGCTAGACAGCTCAACTAATTACTTGGACCTATTTAGGGCTGCAACTAACGATTATTTTCATAAATCGATTAGTTGGCCGATTATTTTTTCGATGAATTAAAAAAATAAAATGTACATTTTTGTTTATTTAAAATAACTATGTTAAAAACAAACAGCAGAATAAAAAAAAAAAAAAATACTTTGAGAAAGATGCATTTCTTGTGTTTATTTCCCAACCTGGCCCCCCTCCGTTATGCACATCTGAGCCCAGGCTTGCCACACTTCCTCCCAGATATGCCTTATACCCCCAGATATGCCACCTTGGCCTCCCCAGATATGCCACTCCACCCTCCCCAGATATGCCTTATACCCCCAGATATACCCCACTGCCCCTCCAGATATGCCACTCTGCCCCCTATTTGTCATAGCTACACCTTATACACCCTATATGCCACTGTGCACCCCCAACATGCCTTATAGCCCCTGATACGCCACTGTGCACTCCCCCACCCCCCCCAAGACATACCCATGTGCTCCATACTCCTTGGTGTCTAGTCGGGGCAGCCGGTGGAGGTCTGCGTGATGCACGTAGAGAAACCTCTGCTGTTGGCCGGCACTTTCGCTGGGGCTTCTATGGCTAAGCACCAGAAGGTCATGTGACGTCTGTGCTCCATCATAAAGGCCCCAGTGGAAGTGTCGGCAGCAGCAGAGGTTGTCTGTGTGCATCGCACAGACACCAGCTCGCTGCCAGAGAAGGGGATACAGGTCCCCTGCAGGGCTGCGGGGGATCCACCTCTCTGCAAGACGGCGAACTTGTGCAATGCGCGCAGACAGCCGCTGCTTGCCGGTACTTCCGCCAGGGCTTCTATGGTGGAGCACCAGAAGGTCATGTCACTCTGGTGCTCCATCACAGAAGTAGGGCTGCAACTAACGATTATTTTAATTGTTGTAATGAACAAACTGGGTGTTAAAAAAACAAAACAGCTGAATAAAAAAAAAACGTAAGATTTACACTTCCATCTCTTTATCACAATGGCATTTCTCTATTCACCTTCTTATTTTACTGACATAATAAAAGCTACAAGAACCCAAACACAGTGTTTCTCAAACTAGGTTTTAATACAAAGTTCTTAGTAAATATTAATTCATATGTTAACTATTTTTCATATTTAATAAAAACTATGAGAAAAAGCATTGTTTATATTTTCTTTTAAATGCCAAACTGCCCCCAGTTATGCACATCTGACCCCCAGCTTGCCACTCTGCCCCAGATATGCCTTATACCTCCTATATGCCAGAGATTCCACTGTGCCCCCTGATATGCCACTGTGCCCCCGATATGCCTTATACTCCTTATATGCCAGTGATATGCAACTGAGCCAACGGATATACCTTATACCCCCAGATATGTCTTATGCCCCCCTGATATGCCTTATAACTTCCAATATGCCACTCGCCCCCATTTATGCCTTATAACGCCCTATATGCCACTACTGTGCACCCTGATATGCCACTCCACCCCCTATAAATGCCCTACACCCCCCTGAAATTCATTATACTCCCTGATTCACCACTCTGCCTCCTTGAAATTCATTACACCCACATACACCACTCTGCTACCCTGAAATTCATTATACCCCCCATACACCACTATAACTCACCCATACACCACTCTGCCTCTCTCTCCCCCTCCCATACACCACTCTGCCTCTTTCTCCCCGCCTCCGTCTCTCTCTCCCCCTCCCATACACCATCCTTGCCAACGAATTTCATTATCGATTATCGATTTTTATTGATTATAAAATGAGGGTTTTTTCTGAGCAAATGCTCTGAAAAATACCTCTCGTTTTATAATCCGTTTCATTCAGTGTCACAGCTGTTACTACTTACAAGCCCCTCCCTGCAGTCACTGACAATTGACCCCGCCCCTTTTCTCCCAGTGCCGATTGCCCCCACCCATTTCATATAGCGTCCACAACTCCACATGGCTCAGCAACTAATCTAACTTTATAACATTAATATTTGGGCTGCTGAAACTTAGGGGAGGTGGGGGTTAATTTGGGACAGTTATGGTTAATGGGTGTATAGGGTTAATTTAGGGGCAGTTATGGCTGATGGGGTGTTTGAGGTTAATTTAGGGGCAGTTATGGTTGATGGGGTCTTTAGGGTTAATTTAATGAATTTAAAAAAGTTAACTTAATTTGCAGTTAGAGGTAAAGGGGGGGCAAACTAAGGGGAATCCTGTATTTATAAAAGTATTGTGTCAGTGTGATATGAACGGGTCTGTGAATCTATGAGGGCACTACGGGATATCTGGGTGGTATAAGGCACATCAGGGGGCACAGTGGCATATCAGGGGGTATAAGGCATGTAGGGTATATAAGATATATCTGGGGGTATGTGACATCTGGGAGGTAGTGTGGCAAGCCTGGGCTTAGATGTGCATGACTGGGGGGGATAACATACAGTTATTTTAAATCGAAAAAATTATCGGCCAACTAATCGATTCTGAAAATAATCTTTAGTTGCAGCCCTAATGGTGTATATACCCGAGCCATCCTGTGTTGAGCCAGACCACTGTTAATTGAACTACTGCTGGAGGACATTCATCATATATTTTATGAATAGTCCAGGAACTTAAAATGTTTAATTCTTTACTAAGCATATACATTAAAAAAACCTCATGGATGGCACAATGCCATTTTTTCAAAACCATACCTTTTTTTTTTTTTTTTTTTAACCATACTTTTTTTGTACCTCTGTTAGATCCGCTTGGTGTCATAGGTTGCTGAAATAGTACGATCACATAGCCTTTCTTCAAATTAATATCAAATCATGATGCTTATGATATCCTAACGATTCATTTTAGAGGGCCAAAGGATACTTATGGTAGGCACACTCACATATATACTAGCAACCAGGCCCGGACTGGGACAAAAAATAGGCTGGGGCATTTAAGCCTGAGCAGCCCATTTTTATTTATTTATTGTTAAAGCCCACCCTTCATGTACCATCTTTGCATTTATTCACACAAGTCATTAACACATTCATTAATGCAGTCACACAAATCATTCAAGCAATTCACCCACACAATTAATTCATTCATTCTCATCCGCATTCACACTACCCCCTCTCCCCATCTTATCTGCCCCTTCTCACTATGTTCCCCCTTTTCACTATGTACCCTCTTCCCCACTTCTCAATATGTACCTCCTCTCACTATCTATCCCCTCTCCCCCTTTCTCACTATCTAACCCCCCACTGCCCCTTCTCAATGCACCCCCCTCTCTCACCCTACTTACCTTGTTGGCGGAGCAAGCAGCAAGGGCAACCGGGCCCGCGGCAGGGCTGGATTGACTTAGGGGCTGATGGAGCTGCAGCTCCAGGCCACTACCTTAAAATGCGGCCTCTACGGGCCCCTTAAGCCCGCCGCAACCCAATGTTTTTATTTAAACCCTGTGCGGCCGCAGACCCCTAAGGCCGGCCCTGCTGGGGGCTTCCCGGCCCCTTAGAGTGGCGGACCCGGTCGCAGTTGCGGCGGGCTTAAGGGTCCGGTCCTGACTGGGCCTATTTTAAGGTAGGAGCCTGGAGCTGCAGCTCCATCAGCCCCTAAGTCAATCCGGCAAATGCTCGGTGTGCCCGATGGCTAGTCCGGGCCTGCTAGCAACCTTTGGACAAACGGACCAACATCTTTGGTGTCTTATACATCTGAAACATCACCACACAAATGAGAAATTGATTTAATCACAATGAAATCTTTCAAGATCATGCCTTAAGTGAATAGGTGTGCATTATTTAGATGAATCTCACAGCTTAAAAAAAAATAAAAAAATAGTATTTGTATGTACCGTATTGGCTCGGATATAGGCCACACCCTAAAAGTTTGGTGCTTTTTTAAAGAAAAAGTTTTGTAATAGATATGCTGCCACTCTGTCCCCCCCACCCCCGAGATATGCTGCCACTCTGCCTATATGATTGTTGGACATTCCATTTAACTTCAACCCTCTCCACAGCTGTATCAGCCACCACTCTTATGGGAAAGCATTCAAAAAGATTTTGGCATGCGTCTGTGAGAATGTGTGTCCAGTAAGTGAAAAGAGCATTTGTGAGGTCAGGCACTGATGTTGGACCAATTCATCCCAAAGGTGTTCTATGGTGTTAAATTTAGGACTTTGTGGAGGCCACTTGAGTTCCTCCAAACCAAACTAGTTGTGTCTTTATTGACCTTGCTTTGTGCACAAGGGCACAGTGATGCTGGACAACAAAAGGACTTTCCCCATATCAGTGCAAAAGTTGGATGTTGGATGCACACAATTGTATAAAATGTATCTGTACAATAAAACAAAATAAAAAATAGACCATTATCCTTCCGCCACCAAACTATATAGTAGGCACTATGCTTTCCGGTAGGGTGACATTCACTTGGCATCCTCCCAACCCAGATTTGTCCATCAGACTTCAAGATGGTGAGGCGCAAGTTATTACTCCAAAGAACATGTTTCCACTTCCCGGGAGTTCAGCGGTGGTGTGTTTTACACCACACCAGTTGCTCGGCCTTTGAAACCCATTACATAAAGCTTCCGATGCACAGTGCTTGTGTTGATGTTACTTACACAGGTAGCTTGGACCTCTGTAGTGAGTGATGCTACAAAGGAGAGGATTTTTACTGGCAACTCGCTTTAGCATTGAGCAGCCCCACTCTGCGTGTGCATGATCTATTGTCTGAGCCGTGTGGCTGAGCCGTGACTGCTAGACACGTCCACTTCACAACAACAACAACACAAAAGAACCAGAGCATATCTATCAGGGAATAAATTTCATGCACTGAATTGTGGCAAAAGTGGCATCTCATGAGCCATGTCACTAAAGTCACTAAACTTTTCAGTACAACCCATTCGAGGTGCCAATTTCTGCACTAAATCAGTGATGAATAGAATGTTCCTAATTAGGTTGAAAATTGACCTGTATCTGTACAACCCATTGCTGGCAACTCATCTAGGTGAGAGAAGAGTATATTTTGCATTTGCAGAAATACCCCTGGATAAAGCGCAAATTAAAATTTACTTGTACAATCAAACTAGTCTCTGGTGGGTAACTACCTTTTTTTTTTACTAGAATATGTTTTGAAAAACAGCGCGCTATTTTCTTTTTCAAAACAGTTCTTATGGATTTTCATATATTTTCAAGCAGCAGCAACGTGCTCTAGCTCTGTCATATTAGACCCCTCTACTGCCCTGTAAATAGACTGGCTGGATCTTAATCACCCAGCAAGAAATTCCAACCAATGAAAAATCCATGGAGGAACTGTTTCAGTTAGCACTGCCATAAGGAATCAAACAATTTATTACCTTACAGTCTGGCCAGCAGCAACTACATGCGGCAATGCTGAAGTGGCCAGTCTTTAAATTCTCACAGAATACACTTGGCTCTATTTATATGACCTTTAAATGAATTGTTTACCTTCAGCCTACTGCTTTACCCATTTTAGATCTACCCTCATGACCATGTCCATGTGATTATCACACCCCTAAAAAGTGCATTCACCCATGTCTGATCCTCTTGGTTGCTTCACTGAATTTCTAACGCAGATTGAAGTAAGTTTTTCAGATCACATACTGTTGGGCACTGAACAATTAATCTCTTTGTCCTTTAAACTAGGGTCAATAAAAAATCCTTGTGATGATGGCTTGGGGCAGTCAGAACAATAAAAACTATGCATGATTCTGGGAAAACACTCTAGAATAGACTTTTGGTGTCTTTACAGAGTGCAACATGTTATAATCTACAAGGGATAAAGGCATAATGGGCAGTTCTGTCAGTATATACAGTCCTCTGGAAAAATTTTAGGCAGGTGTAAACAAATGCTGTAAAGCAAAAAATACATGTCAGTGGTTTATCAAATCAATGTTTGGTGCGGCCACTCTTCACTTTCAAAACAGCATCAATTCTTCTAG